>NW_027294219.1:0-1005 GCF_016086655.4 Lepeophtheirus salmonis | reverse complement strand
AAAAAAACCAATGTGCTTATACAATTCAACAGCACTCTTCCAATCTTTTCTAAAATATCCGCGCTAAGCACACGACTCATAACGTGATCCGGAGGGATCAACTAAACAAGTTAACATCTCACACCGTATTTCAAGGCAAAGCCAGAATCTATCTAAATCTTTCTTCATACTCCAACGAGTTAACATCCTCACATGAATGAAGATTTTCTCTGTACGCCATCGCTGAGTTATCTTAGTCTTGGCCATGGCAAATTCGGATTTTGTTTTATCTCTTCTTCTGTGGACTGGCTTTCCAAGAAATGCTTCTTCCAGTATTGATATGGATTGAGTTCTTTAAGGATCACATCTCCTCTTCCGGTAGTTACGGATTATTGTTAATTTTATTCATGATTGAATGGATATTCTCTTCCTCCATACTTTTATTAAAGAAATTAAATATTTTATTAGTTAATGATCAAGATCAGTAACTGTTCATAATTATCAATTTTATTTTTATTCATATATCCGCCAAACTCGAGGTTTCAGTGCTTTTTATTTGCACCTAGAGTATGGAGATTTTATCAGGAATAGTCAATAAATGTGACTTGGTATTTTATTGAAAGAATTCTTTAAGGAGAAGGATCTCACAGCCAGGATATAGCTATGAGGTGAGACGAAACCGCGAACTTTTCACAAAACAACACGAAGCCTCCACAAGACCTTCCAATGAGTATTCTCGAAAGACCATAGGTGTGTTTCACTATTTTATAGTGAGAAATCATTAGGAGAAGGATTTCATAGCCAGGATTTACCTATGAGGTGAGCCGAAACTGCGTGTGTTTCGTAAAACAGCACGAAGACTCCAAAAGATTTTCCAATGAGTTTCCTCAAAGGACCACACAATTATAAAAATAATATAAGAAAAAATTCTTTGAGTTACCTGAGAAGCTTTATAAATATGGTTCAAAGTTGTTCGAAGTACCATTTGAGGATTTTAGGCCTCTCTCAAATACCTCAAGGATTGGT
>NW_027294218.1:0-2904 GCF_016086655.4 Lepeophtheirus salmonis | reverse complement strand
AAATTTCGTGTATTTTATTACAAATTCATCTTTTAATCATCAAATATAGCACTTTGAGGACCTATAAAGGCGTTTGAGCAAAGAAATATCGCAATTTGAAGCTTTTTTCATGAAATTCAAGTCAAATATGGCTTAAAATGACCATATTTCTCGAAAAAACTCCAAATTTCGTGTATTTTATTACAAATTCATCTTTTAATCATCAAATATAGCACTTTGAGGACCTATAAAGGCGTTTGAGCAAAGAAATATCGCAATTTGAAGCTTTTTTCATGAAATTCAAGTCAAATATGGCTTAAAATGACCATATTTCTCGAAAAAACTCCAAATTTCGTGTATTTTATTACAAATTCATCTTTTAATCATCAAATATAGCACTTTGAGGACCTATAAAGGCGTTTGAGCAAAGAAATATCGCAATTTGAAGCTTTTTTCATGAAATTCAAGTCAAATATGGCTTAAAATGACCATATTTCTCGAAAAAACTCCAAATTTCGTGTATTTTATTACAAATTCATCTTTTAATCATCAAATATAGCACTTTGAGGACCTATAAAGGCGTTTGAGCAAAGAAATATCGCAATTTGAAGCTTTTTTCATGAAATTCAAGTCAAATATGGCTTAAAATGACCATATTTCTCGAAAAAAATTTCGTCAAATTCAAATTTCGTGTATTTTATTACAAATTCATCTTTTAATCATCAAATATAGCACTTTGAGGACCTATAAAGGCGTTTGAGCAAAGAAATATCGCAATTTGAAGCTTTTTTCATGAAATTCAAGTCAAATATGGCTTAAAATGACCATATTTCTCGAAAAAACTCCAAATTTCGTGTATTTTATTACAAATTCATCTTTTAATCATCAAATCCTAGCACTTTGAGGACCTAGCACTTTGAGGACCTATAAAGGCGTTTGAGCAAAGAAATATCGCAATTTGAAGCTTTTTTTTTCATGAAATTCAAGTCAAATATGGCTTAAAATGACCATATTTCTCGAAAAAACTCCAAATTTCGTGTATTTTATTACAAATTCATCTTTTAATCATCAAATATAGCACTTTGAGGACCTATAAAGGCGTTTGAGCAAAGAAATATCGCAATTTGAAGCTTTTTTCATGAAATTCAAGTCAAATATGGCTTAAAATGACCATATTTCTCGAAAAAACTCCAAATTTCGTGTATTTTATTACAAATTCATCTTTTAATCATCAAATATAGCACTTTGAGGACCTATAAAGGCGTTTGAGCAAAGAAATATCGCAATTTGAAGCTTTTTTTTTATGAAATTCAAGTCAAATATGGCTTAAAATGACCATATTTCTCGAAAAAAACTCCAAATTTCGTGTATTTTATTACAAATTCATCTTTTAATCATCAAATATAGCACTTTGAGGACCTATAAAGGCGTTTGAGCAAAGAAATATCGCAATTTGAAGCTTTTTTCATGAAATTCAAGTCAAATATGGCTTAAAATGACCATATTTCTCGAAAAAACTCAAATTTCGTGTATTTTATTACAAATTCATCTTTTAATCATCAAATATAGCACTTTGAGGACCTATAAAGGCGTTTGAGCAAAGAAATATCGCAATTTGAAGCTTTTTTCATGAAATTCAAGTCAAATATGGCTTAAAATGACCATATTTCTCGAAAAAAAGCTCAAATTTCTCCAAATTTCGTGTATTTTATTAAGCAAAATTCAAATCTTTTAAAAAAACTCATTTCAAAATCTTTTAATCATCAAATATAGCACTTTGAGGACCTATAAAGGCGTTTGAGCAAAGAAATATCGCAATTTGAAGCTTTTTTCATGAAATTCAAGTCAAATATGGCTTAAAATGACCATATTTCTCGAAAAAAAAATTTCTCCAAATTTCGTGTATTTTATTACAAATTCATCTTTTAATCATCAAATATAGCACTTTGAGGACCTATAAAGGCGTTTGAGCAAAGAAATATCGCAATTTGAAGCTTTTTTCATGAAATTCAAGTCAAATATGGCTTAAAATGACCATATTTCTCGAAAAAACTCCAAATTTCGTGTATTTTATTACAAATTCATCTTTTAATCATCAAATATAGCACTTTGAGGACCTATAAAGGCGTTTGAGCAAAGAAATATCGCAATTTGAAGCTTTTTTCATGAAATTCAAGTCAAATATGGCTTAAAATGACCATATTTCTCGAAAAAACTCCAAATTTCGTGTATTTTATTACAAATTCATCTTTTAATCATCAAATATAGCACTTTGAGGACCTATAAAGGCGTTTGAGCAAAGAAATATCGCAATTTGAAGCTTTTTTTCATGAAATTCAAGTCAAATAAGTGGCTTAAAATGACCATATTTCTCGAAAAAACTCCAAATTTCGTGTATTTTATTACAAATTCATCTTTTAATCATCAAATATAGCACTTTGAGGACCTATAAAGGCGTTTGAGCAAAGAAATATCGCAATTTGAAGCTTTTTTCATGAAATTCAAGTCAAATATGGCTTAAAATGACCATATTTCTCGAAAAAACTCCAAATTTCGTGTATTTTATTACAAATTCATCTTTTAATCATCAAATATAGCACTTTGAGGACCTATAAAGGCGTTTGAGCAAAGAAATATCGCAATTTGAAGCTTTTTTCATGAAATTCAAGTCAAATATGGCTTAAAATTCAAGTCAAATATGGCAAAATGACCATTTTCTCGAAAAAACTCCAAATTTCGTGTATTTTATTACAAATTCATCTTTTAATCATCAAATATAGCACTTTGAGGACCTATAAAGGCGTTTGAGCAAAGAAATATCGCAATTTGAAGCTTTTTTCATGAAATTCAAGTCAAATATGGCTTAAAATGACCATATTTCTCGAAAAAACTCCAAATTTCGTGTATTTTATTACAAATTCATCT
>NW_027294217.1:0-3599 GCF_016086655.4 Lepeophtheirus salmonis | reverse complement strand
TTCTTAATGCTGTGTTACGCATGATAATTTAATATTTATATATTGTTACTTGTATTTTGAATCTCTTTGAGTCGTTGAGGATGGATGAGATGTTCCGAGAGCCTTCCTACTCTTAGTTGTAAGATACTATTGATCTACTGTCTATAATATAATATTATAGTATGTGTATATTTGTACTTCTGCGGATTAGCTATTTTGTCAAGGTATTCTTACTATGTGCATTATAAAAAAATTCGTGATAAAATATATAATACGGGTAAATCCTAGTATTTTATAATATTAAAATCCTACATAGTCTTTAATACAATACTGTATAATAATATTGCTTAGAAATATTTCATCAAAACGTAGCTAAGCACTTTTATTTGACTATGACAGCGAAAAAAAATTCGTATAAATGATGTGCATGGGGAGGGTTATATGTATATTTATCTACATACAAAATAGTGTTGTGTATGTCCTTATTTAGGAGCCAGGATCATAGTCGAGGCTAGTCTCAACTTGTTGATCCTTAACGAAGGTAGAACCGATCCTTTGGAACGTCATTAATGTTATTTTTTATAATTAATGTTGGCTCTGTCCTTGGGCCCCTCCCCTATCCTGTCAGTCTGTTTTTATGGATCAATCTTTTTGACGATTTATCTGTCCAAAGGACTGATTAGTCCCTACGTTCTTAGCTATCTTTAATTTTCTTCCTCCTGGCTACAGTTGAAGAATATAAAAACGAAGAAAATAATTAATGATTGCAAACTATTTAATTAATGTTCTTCAAACTT
Source organism: Lepeophtheirus salmonis (assembly GCF_016086655.4). NCBI lineage: Eukaryota > Metazoa > Arthropoda > Copepoda > Siphonostomatoida > Caligidae > Lepeophtheirus > Lepeophtheirus salmonis. The sequence continues at coordinate 2,823 of NW_027294217.1, read as the reverse complement.
CAAGTAATGTTTGTCTCTTTGAAAAGGTTATGATGAAACTTTCTTTACTCAAATGACCTGGTTAGTAAATACGTCATTTTAGCTGTTGCAGTTACCATAAAACACCGATAAGGACCGGTCCTAGGACTGACAAATGTTATTAGGACCGGCTTAAAAAGACTGCAGTCTTTTTGATATTTTATACCCATCTAAAACTAATTACAATATAATGAAAACATGAATACTTTTGCAAGAAATAATGTTCAATGATCTTAATACATATCTCATATTTGCCTTAATCATTGACATTTTAAGAATAATTTAATGACGGATACTAAAGAACCGGTCCATAAACTGGGATGGATCGAATAAATAAGGACGATACAACACTACAACTAACAAATAATAGAAGCATGTTAGTAGAAACAATCTTGATGGTCACAAGTGGACCTGGAATCCGGCCCTACAGCAAACTTTCCATATAGTTATATTGATCATGAGTGTTTGCTTTGTTAACTCCATATGTAATATTAAGGAAGAATCTTGTTCATAAAATAGATTGCTGGACATATATTTAGAGAAGTTGCATAAACATTCGTGCCAAAGAAGCCTTCACCAATAGTTTGTAAAAAAAATACTTGAACACTTGTTGAAATTGTCAAGTGAATAGAGAAGGAGAATCTAGTATCAAAACGTAAGAATTAATTCTTTAACTTGGAAAGTAACAAAATCAAATCTAATATTCAAATTAGAGCTTCCTTCCTTTAAATTGATTTAATCTTGATTATGATCACGAATTTCCTTTGGAGCACTATTAGTTAAATGGTTTTAATATATGAGATTTTTTTACGAAAAAGATTTACATTTTTATTTTCTATTTTCCACATATGAATATCTTTCTATCTCCTCAATCATGATTAATCACTTTTAAACATTTAACCTAATACCTATTCTTCTTTTGAATTAAATGGAAGAATCATTTTTAATTCATTATATTACATCTACATGGGTATAATGTGGAAGTTGCGTGCCTATTGTATATCAGTTAATATGAATGTTGTATAGATGGAAAAGAACTTTCTCATATAGAGTAAAAATAATGAAATTTACATAATGTCATGACACCAAATGCAATCTATTCCTTCCCAATGCGAAGTTGGAAGGTTGGAGGACGGATAAGAATAAAAGTTGCCAACTCTCTGAAAATAAATAAGGAACACCTCATTGACTGGGTTGGCCGACTCAATCGGCTTCACCCTGCGCAGTGAATTTTTCAAAAGATTTGCTTCAGAATAGAATTAGATGCATATTTTTGAGTGACATGAACACATGGAAAACAAATGACTATCCAGCTATTCACTCTTATAATAATAAAATATCAACTGAATAATATAAGAATCTTTGTTAAACAGAAACCAATCTTGCTTACATAGATCGCTATATATTAATCTAAAACAATATATAGAAACTTACATCCATAAATGGTGTATATTTTTAGTGCAATAAGAAAAGTGCAAACAAAACTCAAAGTATTACGGGACCCAGTTTCTGCTCAACGGGTGCATTTGTTATTAAATACGACGATTCCTTTTTTTTAAGGACAGTTGGCAACCCTAAATAAGAATCGCGATATTTGTGTTCCCAGCTTATTAGGAAGGTTTTGATAGATATATAAATATGTAGACAAACAAGTTGTGAAATATTTTGAATTAAATTTCCACTGTTTACAAACATGGATGTAGTCAAAAGATGGACAAAGAATTAACTAGTTAATCTTTTAAAAAGGAAGTTAATTTTTATCTTTCCTTTTTTTGGATTTTCTTTGTCCAAACATTTAATCCATTCAAATAACTCAGCTGGTGTAAAAAAAAAAAAACAACCGAAGGAGTAGGGTGAACGTTAAATAGTCCAAACTTATTTTCATAACTAGGACGTCACTACGCAATCTATTTTACGGCAGCTGATTTATTCTACTGTCAGTATATACAAAAATATGTTTACCTCATAATGCCAAACTGTCATCTATATACCGGCGTTATCTCGCTAACACAAAAATACTTATTTTAGTATTTAGCCGTCAGCTGTTGATTCCTTCATCTCACTTGATACGTCATGGCTATTTCATATTTTGTTAACTTTAATAAATAAACAAAGTATTAAGTTATAAAATATATTTATGCTCCATTTCTAAAAGAACAGAAATACAATTTTTTGTCAATTGGCTATTTTATTTTTTTCTAGAAGGGAATTTTGGCTATTATATACAAATGTATAGCTACACTTTTAATAAAATATTACAAACTAACACAATATAGTTCAGTATCTATGTATTAAAATAGTGTCTAGTAATATAATATTATGAAACTAGGACGTACACATATTATATATTTTATTTGGAATTATTTTATTAATGCTTTAAATAACTCAGAAATTAGTAAACTTGTCGATAAACAACATTAGAAATTAGAAATTTGTTCTTCATTCAACCATAATAAACATACTAACTCGTTCATCCTCTTACCCATTCCCTTTTTTATTTGTATTTAAGATTTTTCCGTTAGTACAGTAATTCGTTTTTAGGTGCCTTTAATTCCTGCCAACTAACCTTAAAAAATCCTTTGAGACATGGGGAATCGATCTTGTTTTTTTAAGAACACTAACTTATTACCAAAAAAAATATAATGCATCTTCCCTCTAGAGCCCAGGAATCTGGTCTGATCAGAATGAAACGTAGCTCTAGATATGTAACTCAGAATTATGAACAACTTTTATTAAACCAGAAGAACATCGATCTACTTCGACAAAAGATATATTGGAATCCGAAAAGATAAATGTCCAAAATGG
>NW_027294216.1:0-513 GCF_016086655.4 Lepeophtheirus salmonis | reverse complement strand
TGGCGCGTACCGATGATCGATCCTCCACACGAACCAGCACTCGCTATGCCCGTATGTGCAATAATAATGGATACCTGCCAAGGTATTTCCCCTTCTTCTGCCACTACTCCGTCTGTTATCCTATTCGAATTTGGAGTACATCCCCTATGCTGCTTTAAAAGGGATGAACCACATGAATCGTAGTAGACTATCAATATATAAACAGGTGTCATGTTTAATAATATATATAAAGAACAAAATAGTTAGTAAACCTGTAGAAAATGAATAGACAAAGTTAGAAAAATTAAGGGCGCTAACAAGTACTAGTAGACTCCACATTTATGTATTCTTTTAATATGTATGTCAGTTTTGGACTCTGAAAATCTACTGTGCAATATCTATATCATTCCTAATATATAATATTTTAGAGGAGAAACAAATGTTCAGCATTCAGCTCGGATATGGGAAATTAATAATTAGATACGAGTGCTCCAACGTACAAGTGTTTTTTAATTTTTTTTAAAGGTATATGTA
>NW_027294215.1:0-559 GCF_016086655.4 Lepeophtheirus salmonis | reverse complement strand
ATAATTCCTGCTGCATGTGACGTTATATCATATATATATCTATGCTTTTTGGGCATGAATCATTTTGAATGATGCTGGTTAGAGTAGGCATTATCTTTTGAGTAATTGTACCAGTTAGTATTTTGTACAAAATTTTAAGTAGAGTTATTGGACGCAAGATTGTTGGAACAGAAGTGGAGCTATCAGGTTTTTGTATCTGTGTAATAATTCTGTGATTAAAGATAAAGGGCATAATTCCTGTTTTCCTGATTCTCTCTTCTATCAAGTAGGCCGATTTTGCTGTTTGGTCACAGAACTGTTTAGAAAAAGATACCGTAATCCCACTAAGAACCAGTGTCATATCTTGCTTTACTTCTTGAAATCTTTATAGTCCAAACGTCTATTATTCACTATTTTTGGGGGTTTTCCATTTTGTTGATCAACTCCCTACTAATAATTATATGATATATACCACTTTTTTTCTTTACTTTAGTTAAACACGTATCAACAAAGCTGCCCTTATATGTGTATTTAATTGCAACAAACATTCCCAAGTCCACAATCAGAATCTCACAAACGT
>NW_027294214.1:0-2330 GCF_016086655.4 Lepeophtheirus salmonis | reverse complement strand
TTACATGACTATTAATCATATAGTATAAATACATCCCATTCTTAGTGCTTTAGAGGTAGTATTGTTTGAACACTTCCATTATGTGGACCAAGAGTTTTGTTTTATGTACGACATATGTATCCATAGTAGCTTCTTTCTCTAGGGGTAAGTAGTAGCTATTGATTACGTTCCCATATTATTTATAATTATTGTATTAAAGTACTAAATTATGAATGTGGAAATGCGCCGTTGAAGGGATTAAGGGGATGCAATCCAAGAACGTCAAACAGAATTATTAACGGAGTTAGAGTAGAAAGAGGAGAAATTCCATGGCAAATACTTATTGTAATTGGACTCAACACGACCTATCCAACTACATTTGACTGTGGAGGAACAATAATCAGTGATTTTTACGTTTTAACTGTTGGTCATTGTATAAGTAGTTTTAACATCTCTGGGATAATCCATTATCCAGATCCTTGTAAATCGAATGTAAGTAATCATTACAGATGTGAAATTGTTCAAAATCAATAGTTAACACATGTTTCTGCTGGCGAATAGGTCGGCTTTTCTATATTTTTGTATGACATGTTATCGTAAAGGGTTTTTACATTCACCAGGAATTTGACCTTTTCACATATCGAATAATTGTTTATAAAACAAGGCAACAAAATAAGAATGAATTCAATATTATTAATTGCAGATATATGCTGGGGATATTCAACGGAAAGCTGGTGTTTCATATCCAGTATCAAAGTTCATATTGCATCCATCATATAAAAAAATTGCGCAAGGAATGTTAAACGATATTGGGTTGGTAAAAATAGTGGGCCCTTTTCAGTTTAATGCCCTTATTCAACCAGTTTGTTTGCCTCTTTATGGAAATGAGACTAACAAGCGTGAATCTGTAATCGTAGGTATGATTGTCTTATTCTCAGCAATATGTAATTACAGCTTTATACTTTATATGTGTACTCTACTTAAAGGGAGTGGATGGGGTGTAAATTCTATACAGCAAATAAGTGGCTCTTACCATCTTATGAGAACAGATTTAAAGGTTCAAAATATGTCAAACAATGTATGTAAAGAGGACATATTTCAATGTGCAGATCCTGCGTCATATTTGTGTACTTTCAACCCTCCTTCTTCTGGCTGTTATGGAGATTCTGGTAGTCCAGCTACACTTGAGGTAAATGGTAGGTGTATACTTGTTGGAGTCTTTTCATCAGGGGCCAGATGTGGTGAAGCCTCATTTCTCACAAACGTTTCATACTACTTAAATTGGATTGACCAACATATACAAGTAAATTGAATAAAAAATTGGGTATCAATTAAATTTACTAATCGTACATTTTTAGTAGGAAACATCTCTTACAACATGTTAGTTTTACAATTTATTATTCCTTGAAGCCAGACAGTGTAAATAAAATATTTTTTATACTTATGTATATTGTAAGTTATATATGCAAACAAATATAAAACTAAACTTAACTCTAGAACTGAGGTACGCTTTACATATATTTTTTCAATCATATCGACTTAGTTAAATATCTAGTGTTTGCGAAGCCAAAGTTTTCTTGGGAATCTGGAATTTAAAAATTAAATTTATTATGAAGGAAAATATAGTAACAGAATGGCGTCAAGTAGATCCAAACATAGAATCCTCTGCTTCTCATCTTTCGGGAACGGATTTAAAGTTGAAAAATAAATTAAGCAATGAATATCAACGAGGAATAGTACACCTCGTGTATTCTATCTCACCAGTGTATACATTGAACCTTCCTTCTTCTCCCTGTCTTTGAGATTCTTGTGGTCCAGTTACATTGGAAGAAAATTGTAGGTGCATACTTGTTAGTTTCGAGGTGAATTCCTGTCCAGCCAACACATGACCTAAAGTAAACGTTACTTATTGGTGAATATAAAGTTATTAATAACATAACCGAAAAGCACATTAAATTCAACGTTGATGTTAACTTCATTGTCTAGGTTGAATTTACGTATCGTTATGTTTAGTTCCCAAAATGATGGATCATTTTGATTGGCAAAAAAATAGATCAATCTTCGCATTAAAAAAACACTTTTGGATCGAGCTACAACTGGAAGAGTTATTAAAGACGGAAATGTCATATATAGATCAAGAATATTTCAAAATTTATAATTATAAATATTTTTTTTAAGTTAAATTATATTGTATTATTTATCTTGTATTTTATTTATTGTGGTTAAAAGAATAAATGATTACTACATGAAACTTAAAAATGCTCTAATACTCTTGAATCTTGACCCGTTTCGCCAAAATAAGATGTTGCGCCTTTTTCGTCACATTACTTATCATTTTTATCTTTGTGTTA
>NW_027294213.1:0-943 GCF_016086655.4 Lepeophtheirus salmonis | reverse complement strand
TTTTGAAAAATATTCCCACTGGTCGGGCTTTATAATTAATAAAGGTAAAACTGCTGTTCTCCCAGCAGGGATTTGGAAGCCACACTCTTCGACTACACTTTTAGATTGTAATGTCAAAAATAGGGTTGAAATTTTAGGCATAGAATGGCAAAGACACGGTGAAACTTACACAAATTGGACAAGACTGTGTAATTTGGTATATAAAAAATTAAGAGAATTAAGGAAATACAATCTCCTGACATGAGTTGATTGTATGGTGCTGAAATAGCTCCCCTGGTTTTTTATAAAGCACATTCTCTGCTTCTTTTAGCTAAGAAGGCAATTAATGAAGAAAATTCGTGGCTGAAGCCCCTTTTTTATTCAAAGTACCTCCCTTCTCTCAAAAGGCCGAAAAATGTATAGTAGCTTGGCTAACTCTACTATCTTCTATTATCCCCAAGATATACTAGAAGATTTTTATTGACATAACGAAAAATCCCCTCTTAGAATGGAGAGTTACTGTATAAGTAAGGGTGATAATTTTGGTAAGAATACTAAAGCGTCCGAGGAGAAGGGAAGAAATACTTATGGTATCATTGATTAAATAATATACATCTTCTTCTATCAATCAAGAACTTTATCATTCCCGCCTGTATTATTCAATATTAATATAATATTAGATGGTGATAGTCGATAGAGAACTGAATAAAATGCCTAAAATAACGTCGCCTTCTGTCTGAATTTATGAAAATGGAGGCCCAGGAATTTGGAAAATACTTACTGGATGAGAAATGATGGTTTGTCGGATTTGTCGATATAAATGCCTTAGTCCCCTGTCTAGAATTACACGCTACCAATATCCTCTCTCATCTCCAGCACCACATATGGGATATTCATCTATAAATCAATTTAACGATGAATACATCAAGTCAGGGGACTTTAACTCTGATTTCACAAAGATGCT
>NW_027294212.1:0-1265 GCF_016086655.4 Lepeophtheirus salmonis | reverse complement strand
AAGTAGAACCCAAATAGAAAATAGTAGAAAATTTGGTTACTTCTAGCACATTTGCAATTTCTAAAACCGTATAAAGCAAAAAAAAATGTTTTATTTTATTTTGAAAAGATGAATTAACATAAAGTAAAGGAAGCGGGGATCAAATTGTTGCCAAAATATTTTTCTACAAAAAACAACACAAAATATACATTTTTTAACTTTTTTATTGAAAATCAAAACTATGACGAGCATATAGGTATAGAGTAGCCATTCATTCGATATAATCACCGTCTGCATCAATAACGGCCTCAATACGGCCTCTGAACCGGCCGCAGGCTCTACTGACCATCTCATTGTCCATGTTGCCGAATACCTCCTTGATGCAGTCCATCAGGCTGCCCTTGGTGCTAAGGGGATGTCTGTTGGTATGTCTTTCGACATAGCCCCATACAAAATAGTCCAAAGGATTAAGGTCGGGAGAGTTAGGAGGCCACAAATCCTTGGTTGCGACGTCATAACAGTTCTCGGTTAACCACTGCATGGAGATTTTGGACACATGGCAGGGTGGTAAGTCCTGTTGCCATACCCAAGGCCTGTCTCCGGCCTTCATGGACCTGGTAGGGTCATCCTCAACCATCTTCTTCACCTTGTCGACAAAGTTGGTGCCCTGACCTTCCTGTCGGCGCCCTCCTCCTTGGGTGCCCTCTTTATGGTGGCATCAACATCCCAGGTGTCCTCTAGCTTCTTTCAGATACGCTGAACGGTCCGTAAATTCACTCCTAAGGTTGAAGCAATCGTTGAATTGGAGATTTCACCTCCATTATTAACCAATGCCATGACTACAGCTGACCTCGAAAGTTCCTCGTTCCACTTATAGCTCTTTACCTCCTCATATAATGAAGGCATGATCCTAACTGAACTACGTATCGTCAGCTGACGTAAATAGCTTTCCTATTTGGTAACTGGTTTTTTATTTGATAATGTCATCTTCAAGTTATCAAGGTTTAAAGTAGGCGACAATTTGAACCCCGCTCCCTGTATTTCTGTGAACGATAAAAGATTATTGTTTTTATAATTTTTTTTGTGACTCTAGTTTCATAGATTGTAGAGAGTAATAAGTCATTGCACATAGACTGTTAGTTAAATAAAGAAGACATTATTTAACTTCAGTACAGAAACTAAAAAGAAGGCCAATCTGTTTTGCTTTTTTTCTTACTAATTATCCTATTACAATAATATTCATTTAAATTTATAATTTAAATATTGTATTTATATTCTAACATACA
>NW_027294211.1:0-2248 GCF_016086655.4 Lepeophtheirus salmonis | reverse complement strand
ATGATTTTATCTTCAGTTATTGTAATTTTGTTTTTGGTTTTGTGTATGTATAAGTATTCTTGTTTTATTTATGATAACTGCGTCCATTTTAGTTTAAATATTGTTGAGACTAGTTTTTCTCTAATTGTTTTACCCTTTCAATTTTCTTATAATTTTTGATCACTATTAAGACTAATAGAATAAAGCAATGACAATTGACCGAGAAAAAAAAGAACAGATTTTGATCCGGTGACCCGGTTACCACTTGAAAATAAAAAATAAAATACACCCTACCTAGTATATTGTATATGCACATATTTGAAATCAGCATACCTTTTTCCAAAGAATAAACTAAGTTTTATCTAGTTACAGATTTTTTTCATACTCAAAAGTTGTCTTTAACCTATAGAAACAATAAAAATATTCAAAAAATTCAAATCAAAAATCCGACTTGATACGGAAAAACGAGTGACAGATTCTTAATCATGGGGCTCAGTATTACTAAAGGACTCAAGAGACGGAGTTGACGCTCAGTAGAATAAGAACATGTTTTTTCCTTTTCTTTGCTGATTGGCTTAAAATTGTCAGCTGTCATAAGGTCTATTTTACAGGTATTGAATCTAATTACTTAGTTGTTTTTGTGTAGAATATGAGGAGAAGGTGAGAGCAAGATTTTTATTTTTACTGAATTAAGAATGTTGTTGACATCAACTGTCTGATAAAAAAATAAGACACCAAAAATAATCGTAAACTCATCATTCAGAAGATAGAGAGAGATGTTAACATCACAACGATCTTTGAAATAATGAACAAAAAATAAAATAAAAGAACGTGCACCAATTATTTTTCCTTTTCTAATAATAAAACTGGTTTTTTTATGGTATTAGAAAAAGGTTATTCCGCAACAATTTTCAGTTCTCATTGAAAATTGTAATTGTATAAGCTATGACGTCATAGATATATAAAGCATAAACAAAAGAAGCAAGATAATTGTGACTTTCGAAAAAAGAGCTAAAACTGACGATGTAATCCTAATTTTGATAGGAACACAGCTAAGAAGTTTGGCAACTACAGACGGGTCAGTAAATAGCTAAAAGTAAATACTGAAAGTGAAATATTTCAGTTAATTTTTTGCCCCAATAGCAGGTTTTCGCAGAGAGAGAGAGAGAGAAGAAAATGAATTGATTAAGCAAGCAAATTTAAATTACGAGGTGTGCAAATTTTTTAGAAGTTTCTATAACTTTCATGAATTTTGTAATGAATAAAATAAAGGCTGATTTTAGATAGTCATTAAGATGTATTTAGACTAATATAACCTAATGTAAAAGATTAAAGATAATATAAATGAGGGATTTTCTAAAGTGCTAAATACTAAATATACCAATTTGTTTTATCATTCTGGTTTTTCCTTCATTTACTCTTGAGTTTTCTTTTTGTTTTTTTTTTTTAAATTTTCATGGAATATTTGTTTAATATTATCTCATTTATATGTATATAAAATTCAAGGGTATCTTTTACAAGTTTGCCCGCACGTCATACTTTCTCTATCTATCTTGAAAATAGAGATAGCGACAGAGGATTGTTGAAATTCAATTCTCGCAACCTTTTCATAATAAGGAAACAACTTTGTCACATCACGAGTAGGGACGCAAAGTGAAGCAAAGCATATATTTACTGAGGAAAGAAGAAGGATCACTATGTCAGAGGCAAATGTCTTTATACTGTTCATAGAAGGAGATAATTCCTGAACAGATCTGTAACTGAGCCGTAAATTTATCACCATACAAGATTCCACATGTGGATCTTAGTATTCTTTTGATCCAGATTGCTGGGAGTTTTAGTAGTCTTATATATTCTTTGGCCACCTTAATTGGTTTGTCTAATACAGGGTTGCCCTTTGCCATTTATTTTGCGGCCCTTCCTCCTCTCATAGTAAATTATTCATGGATATTTACTCTGAAAAAAAAAAAGCATAATCTAATAAATATGAAAATTATATTAATATTATACAAATCCAGAAAAAAGTTATAAGCTATTTTACGATGCAATTATCGTTACAGCTAAATTTTGAGTCAAGTATGATGATTACAGCGGCAATGTAAAGAGTGTTAAATTAGAGAATATTCACTCAAAAATACACTTGGAAAAATATATTTTTCTTTATTTTTGGAACCATTAGAGACTTATAGATTTAATCCACAAGAGTTATTTACATATTTATCGAGTTATCGTGTACTAGATATAGTTTAAATTTAAAAGTATGGCAAGA
>NW_027294210.1:0-625 GCF_016086655.4 Lepeophtheirus salmonis | reverse complement strand
TTAAGTTCTCTTGTAGTTTATATTGTTGAAGAAGGTTGAAATATGGTATTTGCCTTCAGTACCATAATTAAAAAAGTGCTTTAAGTGGTAAATTGAATAATAAAAGCACGAGTATTTAATTAAAACTATGGATTTATCATTTTTTAAATTTTTCAACATGCACTTTTTAACCTAATTCTTACAAAAAAGATTGATATAGCTAATATCATCTCCAAAATATTTCAAAAAGTGTTAAAAATTTTAAATGAAATGCTTTGAACAATTATTTCCAACATAAAATATGTATTTTGCATTTTTAATTAAAAGTTTATATTTTTAAAGCATTTTTTTAGGACAATTCAAACAAAAAATTTGAAATGGGGCATTTTTCACAGTAACATAGATAAAAACGTTCTCAAAATTGTAAATTGTATTATTTAAGCTTGAGGTTTTCTATAGAAATGTTTATTTTGCAATTTTATTGGTTATTAATTTGCACTTTTTAACTTAATGCTCAGAAAATAAGTCTGAAATGCGTTAATTTCATATTTATTATTGTTGTACAAGTTCTAAAAATCGTAATTTAAATGTTTTGAACGCTTATTTCTATCATAAAATATGCATTTTTTATTTACTGAAATTGATT
>NW_027294209.1:0-481 GCF_016086655.4 Lepeophtheirus salmonis | reverse complement strand
TAATATATTTTTTCAATACAAAGTACATGTTTTATATAGAAAAAAAGTGTACAAATCATTCAATTAATTATTTAATGAACATTTAAACTATGTTAAGAATAAAATTAGCCCATTTAAAACTTTTTTGTAAAAATAAGGCTGTAAATTACCACATTTCAACCTAATTCGGCAAAATTTGTTACATAGGGCTTTAATATATATGAAAAATATATGTTTGAAATGTTCAATGTGTTCAAGCAATTTAATATACCAATTATTCCCTTTTTCAACTATGCTAAAAATGACATTAACTAAATGCAAAACTAAATGTTTTTATTAAAAACTCATTTTTTAATAATTCAGTTTAACATTTTCATCAGGTTTTGTATATGCTACTTTAGGCAAATACCAAATTTCAACCTTCTCCTGCATAATTGCCTACAAAAGAGCTTAAAAAGGGAAATGCATTTTCTATAAATAAAGAATGCACATTTATGATAGA
>NW_027294208.1:0-4488 GCF_016086655.4 Lepeophtheirus salmonis | reverse complement strand
GGGGTAAAAATATTTCTTTTCTTTTCTAAAAAAGGTAATTTGATGTGACTGAAAGACTGATTTTAGAAAAATTATCAATAATTTTAATTTTTGATAAATAATTTTGAACTTTTTTTACAAAACTTTGAGACACGACCTTTGTGATCATGTTCACTCAATATGGCCACCCTCATCAGCAATCACAGCCTCCACACGGCGGAGGAAAGCCTTGCAGGAGTTGATGATGAACTTCTCGGACAAGTTGTTCCACTCCTTCCCAATGGAGGCCTTCTGGGAGTCCACGTTCGGGTGAGATGTCCGGTTAGTCTCCTCTCTCCAAAGTGCCCCACACAGCACAGTCCAACGGGTTCATATCCGGCAAAAATGATGGCGACATGTCCTTGTGCCAAAAATCAGCCATGCTGTCGGCGCAGAACTTCTGGCATTTGACCGATATGTGTGAGGGTGCACCAATTTGGGTCTACAGATAGTTGTCTTCTGGGTAGGTGGCCTTGAGCCATGGCACATGATTGTGAACCTCAGCACCTTTGTAGTAGACCTCCTGGCCAATTTTCATCCCCCCCCCACCTTAAAAAAGAAGAGAGGCATTTTCTTGCCGTTGTACGCCACTACAGCCAATGAAGATCCAACAACAACCCTTAAGGCTTGAAAGATGCAAAAAAGCCCTTAATTACTTGAAGAGTCATCTATCGACTGTGAAGATCTTCTCAGACAAGAAGATCTTCACAGTCGATCAGGTTTTGAACCTGAGAAACGACAGATTTATAGCAGTATCACCTGAGGAAGTCCAGGGCATCTTTAGGACAAAACATCCGTCCCAAACGATATGCGTGGAAGTTGTGGCCTCTGATGGGAAGAAAATGGATACCTTTTTCTTCAACCCCAATGAGAAAATCGGGGCAGAGCCCTACTATAAGATATAAGGTGGAAAATCTTGCCTTGACTGAAGGCTAACTATCCTGAGAACAACTTTGTATGGACCCTTGAAGACACATAATCTGCAAGGAGCACTTTGCTGACTTCTGGGCCAATACTTTCTGGCCCTCTTCCAGTCCTGATCTCAATCCCCTCAACTTCAATGTGTGGAGTGTCTGAGAGAACAAGGTTGGGAAGATATCAAACAGAAATGTGCAGGAGCTCAAGTCTAGTATCAAGAAGCAATGGGCAAACATGTCTACAGAGGATATTGTGGCAACCTGCACCAATTTTTGACGTCGTTTGGAGGTTCATATATGACGAAGAAGAACCACTGAGAATTTGTTGTGGATTTATAAGTATAAATCCTTGTTGAGCTCAGAGTATATAAAATTGAGGACCTACATCGGAGTAATTCCTGTCTATGTTCTTGCTAGATACGGAGTAGTATTTGTGTATATTTCATTTTTCTCATAGCTGCTCGCAGCTTATCTAGTAAAACGTCATAACAGCTAATCTATCATGTCATATGTTTTGAGTTGCAAAAAATATGACCTGAGGGAAAAGCTGAATAAATATTTATAAAAAGAACAACAGCGGTTGTATCAATTATATTGCTGTACATTTTTTAATATTTTTAACAACATAATAATGGATTGGAGAAAAATATTTTCTTACCACTGTAATTAAATAATGAGGAAACATACATTTGGGTATATAGTACGTATTACATACTAGCCGTAGAACTCGGCATTGCCCAACGTTGTTTTAATAAGACATTGAACTTACACACTTGGAAAAAAGATAAGAAAAATGCTTCCCATTTTATAATTATACATTTAACAAAAATATTTATTGATCTTTGTTTGTACATATCCAATATCAAATTGATTTAGTTTCTTCGGCCACCATTGGTCTCGCAGATGGGTAAAAGCCTCGTGCAAAAAGAGTTACAAGTATTTTGAATGAAGTTCAGGTCCATGGGAGCCCACTTTTCATGATAGAGTCCGTCACGGCTTCAACTTTCGAGTGACAAATGCTACAGGTCCTCCTCTAGATGTGCAGCCAGAAAGAAAAGTCGAAAAATTGACATCTAGACTGTAAGGTGCCCACATTCTCTTGTTCCAGAAAGTGATGTTGCTTGTTAAAAGAAGGTTTTCTAGTGTGAGGGGGGCATCTTGCTGAAAGACAACATTGCACTTGGGGAAATTTGCCTGCATCCAGGGGAACAGTTTGAGCTTGAAAAAGTTGACGTACATGGCTGCCATGAGCCTATAACCCATAACCAAGGACCAAATCAGAAGCGTCCTTGAGACCATCCACATTAATGATGGTTTTTTTTTTCTGGAGCCCTACTCCATCTCTATCGTATTGTGGAAGTCTAGTCTCTTTCTAACATTGTAGATGGTCTTACGGGGTGATTTATTAGCTCATGCACAGCATCAATATAGTCTAGGACAATAACCGATTTTGAACGACCTTCACTAAATTCGTCGTGGAGTGAACTCCGGGCTCGTTTGCATGAGTTATACCTGATGGTTTTTATTATTATTGTACTATTGAATAGTACATGATACCCATATAAGGAATTAATTTCATCAATGCACTCATGTCCTGATAACCTACATCGAAAGTTATAAAAAATGATTGCACAAAAGTGTTCACGAGTCAATTCCATTATTTTACTGGAAAGAATATTTAAATCGCTATAAAATTCTCAAATCACGTATAAATAAAAAACGTGGAATTATGCTTCGGATCTTATCAAAACATTCCAAGACTTTAGAGACCTCATCATATGTACAAAATACACTGTAAGAATATCGCAGGCTGAGAAGGGGGGATTTATTTAAATATTTTGTCCCACTATGAGGCATGTAACTATTATTTTGTAGTTGTTTATCTTATGTACTATCCTTTTCTTATTTCTGTTGAGGTGGTTTCTTTTTTTCCTTTTTTATATCTGTAAGATTTAAGAGGTCTTAATGAGAAAATTAATTTTAAACTACAAAGTTTATTCTAAACTCAAATTTCCTTTTATTCATTTTACTAATGTAAACACATTTTCTAGTGTGTGTAAGTGCATGTGCGTAATGAATAATAAATACCTACTTGAAAAAAGAAGAAAAAACCCGTCATTATGAAGTTGATATAAGTTGATATAAATCTACGTATATTTATAATCCCACAAAATGTTATTTGAAACGTGGAATTATAGGAACATGGAATAATCACGCATGCAGCTTAGCTCGTTTGTCTGTATTTCCCTACTTGAAGGAATGGATAAAACATAAGGTTGACTCATTTTTCCCTTTTCTTTTATAATATCTTCATAGTATTCCATTTGTTTCAAACTCCATTGTAAATAAAAGTCTAAACTATCTTTGAAAAGTGTTTTCAGATTCAAAATTGCATATTACTTACCAAAAAATATATGGGCATATAACACATGCTAAGGGCAATTAAAACATGGATGATTAATTATAGTTAATTTCTTACTAATAGGAGAAGTTTTAGTGATTATTTTTGATATTCGGTTTCCGCTGTTTTTTTACGCATAAAAAAACTATACTAGACACATTAAGCATTTCATCATCATGAGTAGGCAATAAACAAAAAGGCAGCGGTTCTCCTAGATGCTAGAGTTGATGTGATGAAGATTACGCACATTGCTAGATGTTCTAGGAGCCTGGTTTTAACGTGTCAGGAAGTGGAGGGCATAACTTAAGAGGGATACAAAGTTCTTGTTAAGTTTGGAGAAAAATATATAGGAGAATCCCACTAAGTCGATGAATCGCCGCCTCATCAACGACTTCTCTGTGGCTCCTATGACCTTCAGGAAGGTAGGCACAACTTTGGATTATTTTGTTTCACTAGGATCCAACGCCACCTTCTGACAGTGGACATGATAGGCAGGATGCTGGAGAGATGCAAAAATCCTCACATGGATCAAGGCAAATGGGTCAATGTGAAAAAATTTCGGACAAGAAAATTTTCAAAGTTGATCAATTCCACAACCACCAGAACGACCGCTGGCTGCATAACTATAAAAAGAGGTCCAAGGGTTTACCACACAAATATTCCGCCCAAACAACGCTCCTCGGCGTTGTACTTCTGATGGGAAAGAAGATGCCTGCTTTTTTTTTTTTTTTTTTGTCAAGCCTAGATAGAAAATAAGCTAGGTACACCATCTTGCCATGTCTGAAGACCAACTACTCGGAGGGTAACTACTTATCGACTGAGGAAGGCACCCTGTCCCGCAACGTCCATAAGTGCCAAAAAGTTTGCGCAGATAACATGACTCAATTCTGGTCCAAAGAGGTATGGCCCCTTCCTCAACAAATTTGAACCCACTGGACTCTTCTATATGGGGCACTTTGGAGAAGGAAACCAACAGGATCTCACACACAAATGTTGAAAAAAAAATTTTTTTGATAACATTATCTCAGAAAATTTTAGACTTCAAATAATTATAATACTTGCGGGTTTTTATATTTTCTCAGTTACAACACAATGTTAAAATTTTGAGAACTACTGGCCTATATTACTTTAACACCAACGATTTAATTAAGA
>NW_027294207.1:0-591 GCF_016086655.4 Lepeophtheirus salmonis | reverse complement strand
ACCCACCAAGTCTTTGAAAGGTTCTTTATATTGAAACACTCAAACTCTCTTTCTTTTTCGCTCTTTCCTTATCAAACAACAGCCCTGCCCTGTTATTGAGAAGTCAAAATGAAATACTGAACTACTTATATAAACAACTGCCTATACATTTGATATTATAATATTGTTACTAGGGTTACGTTCAACATCATTCATAATCTTCACCACTAAATAAAAGAATTCGAAAAACATACAATATATTGACACTGACTCGGTACGGCACGGCACTATCTCCCAAGTTATTATGGGCCTGCTCCATTTTTCGTTTCTCTACAATTAAACACTTCCACGATGCAATTTTAAGGGTGAATTTGGTTGTATAGACACAGTTTGATTCCTGCTGCCCTACCCTCCTACTTTTTGACTCAATGATAGAGGCTAGCTGTATAAATTTTTCATAGGCTTGCCCAACTGAGACCACTTACGACCTTGAGGTGTGCTTAAATAAAAACCACTACAAACTGGTGACAGTGATGGACAACAGAGGGTCGTAGGAAGGGGGTGTCAATTGGTTCCTCTTCCATATTCCGTTGGCTGATGTAGGCTTTGACA
>NW_027294206.1:0-609 GCF_016086655.4 Lepeophtheirus salmonis | reverse complement strand
AAAATACACAGGGATCTCGGGATGGCAATTTTACAGCTGTTGCAATATCATAAAAAAATTGTAGTGGCTGATTTTACTAATGTTATACACCACTTTGTAATTGTAATACATTTTTCCATAGTTAAATCCTTAACCAATTGGCCACGACTGCTCTCTCAGACATGGATGTTAATAACCTTTGCTAAATTTTGTGTACAAGAAATATTTTTTTATCGTAAATTGGATATTAAAATTTGTGTGTTGATACACTCATTCTAGATTTGTAAAGTACTCTTACATCAATTTCCATTTCTCGAAATAATTGATGGAGATGTAATTCATTTTGCCTTACTTATCTTCTTGTCGTACTATTATTTGTAGCGTGTACCAAAAAAACTCAACTACATTTCAGTTCCTGGCTTCCCATGGCGATAGGTGTTCGAACTCCTGTGTCTTCTTTGGTTAATTCCTCAACTTTAGTTACTGCGGAGATTTATTTATTAATTCTATTTTATGGTGGGTTAGTTATTGTGTTAAGATTTAACTTATTACTTAGGGTTTCAAATAGAGTGTTTGCTTACTATAGTAGTAATATTCGAGCGACACATGAAAGAAATTGGCATTGATATT
>NW_027294205.1:0-658 GCF_016086655.4 Lepeophtheirus salmonis | reverse complement strand
AAACACTTTTACTTCATGTTATTCCCATTGTCATCCTATTCTAGGGCTCAGTATATGACAATAACAATTAGGAATCCTCATAGTTAGAGTCCCGAATTCTGATAGATTCTTGTTGTGTCGGTTCAAGCTGTTCAACGTTGGGTATATTGGTTTCTTGTAGCATTTCTTCTCTAAACCCATTTTGCACAGATTCCATCTCTTGATTAACCCTTTTCCACTTCTTGCTGTGAGCTTGTCTGGCTAACTGCTCTTGACTCATTCCTAGAAAATTCGTAAAAAAATTAACTTCAAATAATAATTTAGCTTATTAATAAAGTTGTAAAAAAAAAATATTTTTTGAATAACAGCGACACTAACCACTTAAACAAAAACTAGTTAAATACTGAAGGGAATAGTTTATAAAAAGTGCCGAACAACCTTAGGTAATCACTTGTTAAAAAAAAAATATGACTCAAAGAATGATGTGATTGAAAACAAAATTTGTATACTTATTTAATTATCTTATCCGAGCTATCCCTCAGTGAACGAGCCCTTCCATTAGCAAGAGTCCATGCATGGAAGAACTCTGTGGGAGTGTCATGGGATAGCTTGGTCCATTCCTTAAATATAATATAATAAAGGTGTCTAAATTTGATAAAGCACCATGGTCCATCCGTGT
>NW_027294204.1:0-629 GCF_016086655.4 Lepeophtheirus salmonis | reverse complement strand
TTTGTAAGTCAGCTATAGATCAACAGAAAAAAGTTGAAACTTAGTTGGCAAACCACCGCCGTGGAATCAAGAAAAGAAGATTTCAAGCCTATTATATTTTCAGAGGCAGAATGCAGGTCCGCTATTGCGATGATTTTGGTGAACAACCAATGGTTATTAGGTTATTGAGGTCTTAAACATGAAAAGGAACGATAGAAAAAGTCTTGCGGAGTTAGGGAAGTCAAAAACGATTCAGGATTGGCTCTTCAAGCACTACTACGACTGGGTGTTCAAGGATATTTGTCCTCTTAGCTTCCCCGACCGATGGATTATTTTTTCCGAAGCTACCTTGAGTCAAGTGTCAACAGAGGTCATCACACCACCAAGAATTCCTGATTCCCTCCATCGTCCTGGAATTCAAGAATTGAGATCATACACTAAGTTCCAGGGCGCTTGTACGTTGAGGATCCGAATCAAGGCCATTATTGAGTCTGACAGAGGTTGCATAAAATAAGATATATTTTCAAAGATTGTATCTGCTGCTAGACAAGTTCAAATGGAGTTGCACTGATTAAGAATAAGTAATTATTATTGTATTACAATTAATACTGCAGACATAGAAATCTATTTTGAAGAACATATGCACTATG
>NW_027294203.1:0-733 GCF_016086655.4 Lepeophtheirus salmonis | reverse complement strand
TTTTTGATTGAGGTCCTTTGAGAAAATAATTGGTGATTAGACACCACTTAAGATAGCCGTCTCAATTGAAAAAGTGAGAAAGACCTTGGTATTTTATCTGCTATTTGCCGTATACCTACTATAAAGCCACCCTTTGCAATACAGAACGATTACAACTCATCTAACGCCCATAACGGGGTCTTTAGATAATAGTACAAATTCCACGGAACTTCTTGATGTTCACCCCTGCTAAGATCGTGCCCCCTACGGTTAAGATGATCGGTAAAAAATGCTCGAGTTGTTTTAACCCATTTTACTAGCCGTCGCCCCAAATAAATTCACTGCCAATTCAAGCTGAGGGAGTGAATCAGCCAGAAGGAAAGTGTCATCCGCGTAGGCCAGCACCGAAAAGGAACTCCCTAATGCACTGACACCGCCTAGGTGACCAGAACACTCCATAATCACCTCTTCTAAGACCATATTGAAAAGATACCCACTAAGTGGGTCCTCCTGCAATATGCCAGAATTTATTTTGGTATTTCTCCCGCCCTCAACTGAGGTGGTTGCGTTCAAATAAATCTTCTGAATATAAGAAACGATCCCCTCCGGGACCAATCTTTTTCTACCACTTAAACCACTAAGTATCAGGGCCGTATACTCAACTCTAACGGAATATGCAAGCCTGATTCCATTTAAGTACTTATCATTTATTTTGATCTCATGGGGGGGTGCTCTAGTTCCAATCATTATCAAA
>NW_027294202.1:0-1108 GCF_016086655.4 Lepeophtheirus salmonis | reverse complement strand
TAGGCTTTGAATTCAAATATCTGGGATGAATTGAGATAACCCAGAGTGTTAACTGGGTAGTTTAAAACCTCTATTTTATCTATTTGACTTAATTTGTCCCCAATATTGTCTTATTAATATAATTTCATAATTTATTAAATATGGCGGTGAATTTTGGCTACTTTAAGTACAATTTGAAGTGCCTCCCAAGGATTCATCATAATCATTTGTTTATTGAAACGAACTATAATTTGTTGGAATATGTTCAATTTTGAGAAAAATTATTCTAGCCTCCTTTTGGGTCGACGTGCTACAAATTTGCAATTATATTACAAAGACTTAGTACTATTAAGAGTTTATCATAAGTTATGTATATATTATAGATTTTAACAATTAATTATGAGTATTCATCAATATTTACATATGGGATTTAGAAGATATCGATATGAATCACAACGGATATAGCTACTCTACTTCTACGGAAATCAAATATTGTGAATTTTAGTCGGCTATTAGTGTTTTGAACTTGAGTTTGATTACTTTTTTATGTTTCCCATAGACATTTCATACAAAAAAAGCTTTGGTGTCCGGACATACATGAAAGCGTGCTCGTTTTTCTATGTTCAATCTAATTTATCAATCTCATTTGGAGTATCCGAGTTTTAGGCCTCAAAAACTGTACAATTTCAATTAAAGAGCATGCTAGTGTATGTATATATACTTTACGGGCCTGGTACGACCTAATGATTGGAACGCTGAACGAACGAAAATAATGTCTGACAGCTGAAGGATTTTTTTTTTTTTTTTTTTGAACGGAATGCCAAAATAGTGGAACGCTTACAACCACAAATACTTAGCGCTACTCTTAGAGGTAGTGTTTTCTTGATTGGTTTGAACACCTCGAGGGGAATCGCGTATCATAATCACCATGAGATGGTTGATTTTATCCTTGGTAATCCAGTTACGAGTATAGTTCGTAATTCCTCGAGTGGTTTTTTCATAAACTCAAAACTACTCAAGCAGGAAAATTCAGCTTGTTGCACATTCCTAGTAATTATCAAATTAAGATATGTGAAGTTTAATATATGTATATCTGTTTTGCTAAGGATACTTAGGAACCTTTCATTGT
>NW_027294201.1:0-713 GCF_016086655.4 Lepeophtheirus salmonis | reverse complement strand
AATATCAGACCTCTAAAGTCACTCACCATACTGTCCCGCTTCGACCTTGTTGCATCGTTTCACTAGTTCGCATGAGGCGATTACATTGAAGGACATAACTACTGAGACAGTCACCCAAGCATTCATAGATGGATGGATTTCACGTTTTGGAATCCCACTCTCCATCACTAGCGACAAAGGAGCCCAATTCAAGTCCTCACTATGGTCAGGCATAATGAAATTCCTTGGGGTAACTCACAGCTCCAAGGCCAGTTATCATCCAGCTGCGAATGGTATGGTTGAAAGATTCTACAGGCAACTCAAGTCTGCTCTGTATGCGTACTCATGTTCCAATCTGTCCTGGAGGTCCTCTCTTCCACACATCCTCCTAGGTATTCGATCTTCACTGAAGGAAGACATTGGTCTATCCTCCTCATAGTTGGTGTATGGTTCTACGCTCAGTTTGCTGGAGAATTCCTTGGCAATCCCTCTACCCCGAATCCCTACCCTCTGCAAGATTTCTATGCCCGCCTGTGTGAAAAGATGGAGGCCATTAAGCCAGTCGAACCAAGACAATCAAAAAATTCTAAGACGTTCGTCAGTCCAGACCTCTCCGAATGCACCCATGTGTTTGTTCAGTTATAAAGCCCCTCTAATCGCCGTATGAAGGATCTCTATGCAGTCTTCCGGCGCACGCGCATAACAATCACAATTGACCGAAAAGGAAAGAAGGA
>NW_027294200.1:0-501 GCF_016086655.4 Lepeophtheirus salmonis | reverse complement strand
TCAATGAACTTTACCAGTTTCCAAGGTGCCCAAAGAATTGGTCAGATCCAAAATTTGGATTAAGACACCCACGTGGTTATCTCTGTCTTCACATAAATGGGAGATTTTTTTGGCAAGTGGTAAGCCAGAATGACAAGATTGGTGGAACCCAGAGAGGAAAGAAGGTGGTGTGAAATACTATTTTAATGAATTAACCGTATGGTCTGGGTAAATTAGTTGTGAATTGTTTCTAATTGAAATATAATGGTAAAGAGATACTTTGGATTACACATTTTATTTTTGGTTCAAAGTAAAGAGGACCATTTTTAATGAAGTATTGTCTTTGGAGGAAATAGAACTTACTTCTAGATGTTTGATATGTCTTGAGCAGATTCGTTATATGGGAGATATTACTAAAAAAGGTCAATCAGATGAAAATTGGATATTAAATGTAAACATAGCTGTAATCCCTCATTGTGATATGGACGACTTGCATTTAACTGTTGCATTTATCTACTTTGA
>NW_027294199.1:0-808 GCF_016086655.4 Lepeophtheirus salmonis | reverse complement strand
TTCCTAATACGTAACTCCGTTGCCCCCCCAAGCCTGCCACTTATATATATATCTATTAAATAATAACGTCTATAATATTACGATATGTAAATTGAAATAAACACTAGTTTCTGAATCTAAAACTCTCGTACCGGTGACAAACTTGACCACTGAATTTCTGTTTCACCAATATAACTACGTATTGGAGTCTTTTGTTCACAGTTGTTGCATTGATCGTCAATAATCATACTGTCAATAAGAAATTTTACAGTCAGTATCTATGTGATAAAGTTCTCCAAACATAAATCCGTCATTTTCTTTTTCTTTTGGTATATTTTTGATGTAAAAATAAATAATAAATATCCACATAAAGATTTTTTATTTGTTAGTTTCTCCCAGCAATCGATATTACGAGTAATTGACAAGTCACCATTAAAACTCGTATTTTAGACCGACAAATAAAGTTTTTCTTGCAGAATTTTAGTACTTCTATTATGACAAGTACTTCATGACGAGTTTTACTCGTGACACATCACTAATGACTGTATATATGACGTCATTCATTTGCAAAAATGTTTCAAATTCCCATATATAGTTAACTACATAGCAACAGGAGGTCATAATTTATATGGTGCCCCCGTTTGCACTAGTCAAAAATTGTATTTTCGACCCATTTTAAAAGAAGCTTATTCTGAAATGCATGCGCTTATGCCATAGCTGTTTTAAATTAAGTAAAACATTTTCCCCATTTATATGTAGGGTGAAAGCAATATGAATTTATTACTACAAATGTTAACCCATTTTTAGACATATATTCATTCCTATACTG
>NW_027294198.1:0-1573 GCF_016086655.4 Lepeophtheirus salmonis | reverse complement strand
TTCCACGAACAACTTTCGTTGGATTTGGCTCGTCTTCGAAGAATCACACGATCGATTCTTATTTTTTTTCGGGCTCATACGCATAGATCCATGATTTGTCACCTGTGACGATCTTATATACGTCTTTTGAAGTACCACTGTTGTATTTTTTCAACATTTCTTTGCACCAATCGACACGAGCTGTCTTTTGAGCGATTGTCAAATTGTGCAGGATCAACGAGAACAAACCTTTTTACGGCTACATGTACATGCACCATCGAATGTAAGCTGGTAGAAGAAATCCCCAAGGATGATTGTACCTCACGGTATGTCACATGACGATCTTGCATCATCACTTCATGCACGGCATCAATGTTCTCTGGCGTAACAGCCGTTTTTGGTTCTATAGGCTGGTGCTTCATCTCCATACAAAGATTTAAGCTCATCAATGCATTCTTGTAAATCAAAAGGAAATAAGTGCGTTTCTACATATTCATTCGATTAAATAGTGATAAAAGATCCTGTTAACCCTTTTTGAGGACTTTGGCTGATTTTTAAATGTCTAAATCTCTTCTTTTCTTCGGTGGAAAGTTATCAAGGCATTCATGAATTAAGAAGTTTCATTTCTTCCTTTGTCTCATACTAATTGTAATAAAATAAATATATATATATTGAACGGAACTTTTTGAATTTCAATATCTTTTAACCTCTATCTACATAGATATAATATATCTTTGCAACAAACCCTGAGGGTTACTGTCGGTCTTTTAGGAGCTTCAAGAATGTTCAATCAGGTTTTGAATATAATTGAATATAGTAATAAAGGAAGTTCGCCACTCAGGAGTTAAATTTTAATGACAACTACATTTATTATTTTATGTAAAAATATGGAGGATGATTCTATTATCGCCCCAAGAATGGATATGAAATGGGAACTAACACATACAAGAAGTGGGGAAAGAGAGTTAAATCCCAACTCAATGTCCTAAAGAAGGAATCTAAACGGGACTCCAAAGAGACCAATAACAAAAACAAAATCCTGGAACAAAAAAAGGAATTCAATGCAAGCCAAACGAGGGAGAGAAGGCCCAACTAATGAAACCCCTACTTCAAACAGGACTCATATTCTCCAAATGCCTGATGAAGACAATAAAGAATAAAAAAAAAGAAACTAGGCCGAAAAAGAAGTTTGTAGACGCCGACATTCCTAAGGAGGCAAACGAAATTGTCATTATAAAAATAATTGTGACCACATTTCCATCATTGAATGGGACAAAGTTATTAAAATATTTAACACAGACTGCGTAAGTCGTCTGTCTGCACCAATCAGAGACCTTATTCTTAACTACGAAGGACGCCGCTATACGAATAAAAGAGTGGTCATTTACGTAAATAATGATGCTTCTGGATACTATGTCCGAAAAAGCATAATTGCAAATACACCTCTCCTTGCAACCTCATGGGAGGAAGCGGAGCGAATGACGGGAACTCAGAAAAGATAATAAATACCTCACGAGGATCTTGTAATTCCAGAGTATATAAGATCCTTGTACAAATTTACTAAGTAGCCGTACAGTCACAGCCAATCTTAACG
>NW_027294196.1:0-2314 GCF_016086655.4 Lepeophtheirus salmonis | reverse complement strand
CATAACTCTTCTTATGGCTCTGCACATAATTATAAATTCTTACTACTACAAACTACTAAGTCAGGGACAATTAGATATATAATAAATTTAGATATTAGAGTACTATATACAGTACACCCGGTTACTGTTTTTCATTCATATATATAGATAAACTTTGTTCTATCAATAGGAAGATAAGTTTTCTGAACGCCGATTGGTTGAATTAATATTATCTATTCCCAGTCTACAAACAATTTCCAACAATAATTCAACAATAGTTCCATAGTTGGAAAGAATTAGCTAACTACCAACTGATTTCTGAGGTCTTTGTTGTTGCCTGGTTCGAGGAAGTTCATACCATCACACCGAAGCAACGACGTATCCGGAATGAATCAACTAAAGTCAAGGACAATTTTGGTAAGTGTTATGCACATACAATGGTTACTCTTAAACTAAAACCAAATATTTTCAAATGAAAAAAAAGGAAAGAAGGAAAGAGGGTTTTGCACTTTACTAAAAACTTGCTTTAAGCAAGTGTGTAGCAAGGTTAATAGAAATACAACGTTATACCATAACACATGCATGACTGATGTTTGACTTCACCACACTTCAAATAGTGACGCTCTAGAATATGTTTGGATGCGTGTTTTGTCAAAAACTGTTCTTCTTGCTTAACAGTTAGTACAATACATTAAATTGAAAATTTAGTAATAATGACGTGTCAAGTATTATATGATTGGTTGCGTGTTTTGTCAAAATCGGTCTGTCTAGGCCATCAGTCGGTACGATACATATTATATATATATATGTTATTTGAAGTTAATAACACATTTTAAAAAAATCCTAATAATACAGAATATAATATATACACAGGTACCCTATCATTATAATCCTCGCCCACACCGAAGGGGTCTAAATATTATGAAGAAAAAATATCAGTGATGTAAATTCGGTGGCCCGCTTCTTTTTTTTTTTTTTTTTTGAATTGGTAATCTGAAGAATAAATTTTATTTTCTTAAGTAGTTATTATTATTTTGTTTCTGAGTAGTGAACATCCTTTCCTAAATAGATTCAATTACATTCAAACCTGATTGACCATTCGTGTGTGCTCATAAAAGACGGAGCGTAACCCTGTTGAGGAGTTATAATTGTTAGTCTTTGTTGAAATTAGAGTAGAATTGGAGATCGACAGCGGAGTAGTTCTAGCATATGTCCTTGTATATATTCTTTTTTCATTCCTCCCTTGTTACAACTGATTATAGCTGATCTAATGGAACGTCATGAGATTTATTCTGTCTCTCCAAAACATTCTTCAAATTGTCAGGGTGGCCATGCTGATTTTCGTTTCTTTTTAACCTGCAATCCAGCGCTTGACTGTCTAGGGATTGATAAGTTTGCATTCTCAACGTTGTCTCATCCGGTGCGGATTGCAACAAGCACACTCTGCCTTTTCCACGATTGAGGAATAAATAATTTGTTGTTGGATGCCATTTTTTTAAAAACTGACACCAATGCTTCTGGCTAGGTGGCAAAACAACAAACAACGTCCTACCTACATATGTACAACTGTCGTAGAACTGACGTTCAAAGTTCGTTGTTGAACAAATGCCACATGCTTTATGTATGTCTAAGAGGCAAATTTTGCTTGAACAATATAGAAGATCCCCAAGAAATCCTCAGTATTACTCTCCGTTTCCATAAGCACACTCACACGTAGTTACATAATACTTATATATTATCTTCTCAAGAATAACATAATAATAATATCTTGAGAAAAAAAATGTAATAAGTAATGAGCCAGGTAGCACTTTAGCTTTTGCTAAATCTAATTTAAAGTCTCATTCCTTTTTATATATATAAAGTACCTTGAACTTTTTTCTTTTTAATATGAGTGTACCTAAACTCCTGCAAGATTTCCTTCATTTTTATAAGTTCCTCTTATACAATTCAATAGAAATATTCAATTTTTCTATTTTAATATGACTTGTAAACTCGATTGTATATTTATTTCTTAGATCAAGTATCAACATTTAAAAATGAGTTACTTTCATCAAAGTAAATACTTTTCGATACATACCGTGCTTGATTAATTTAGATAGTTATTATTATTGATGTGCCGCGAGCTGAATTTTGCTGCTCGAGTATTTTGGAGTTTAAAAAAACAACAACTCGAGGAATAACGAGATATACTCGTTACTCGCATAAATACATGTTACTCGATTGAATACTCGTTACTCTCGTAGGCTTTAGAATACAATTTTTACCTAAATGATAATTCTATGTTGATAAACATAAAGATTTATTTATTTTAGGGACTGCATCCTCTAGTTCGTCA
>NW_027294195.1:0-11064 GCF_016086655.4 Lepeophtheirus salmonis | reverse complement strand
GCATAGCATATTATCAATTTTAATGTTTCAGGAGCATACTAAAAAGTTTTTGTCATAGAATATATATTTAATGAAATAAGAAGTGTTTTTATACGTCCTTGTTCACTTTTTCACCCATGAATTTGTATTTTTTTAATTTTTTCAAAGTGATAAGAATTTTTTGAATTTCGTGATCATTAAAGCCTTTTCATGCTTTACACAAAAGTTACCTAAAGTTTAAAGTTAATAAAATAAAGTTTTAACCTCGTATAAAAGATCAAAGATCACAAAAAGTTCAAATTCTTCTTATAGCGTGTCTATTAGGTTGTTCAATTTTGAAAGTGACTTTTTTATTCGATCTTCTGTTGTAGTTTAATCAAAAGGGCTTCTTTGACATCTATAGTCATTTGAAAATGACTTTTTTAACGGCATTTTCTATTTATAAAGGGAGTCATCAGTTTTAATTTTATTTTGTGGTTATGTTGTAGAATTCAAAAAGTTTCATTGAAGTTCTTTTTTTCAAATGTATATAAAATATTCTGTTTATTTTTCATTTTGAAGAAAAACAAATTGTGGCATTGTCTTCCACTAAACCATACGTTACATTTTTCTCATTTTCCTTTAATTGATCAGATTGAGTTACACCGATTAAGTATAAGTTAACATTATATATTGTATTACAATTACTCAATTTCACCTAAGAATGGTCTTTGACGGCCTGATACATCCTACATATTTTTTTCTCTAGGAGCGACCGTTTATCGAACTTATACACATTCAGTTAAATAAAATAATTTTTTCCTGATTGCATTGTCCATTAATCTACATTGCTCCATTTCATACTCTACATTGCAAAGTCAAGGATGCTATGAGAATGCATACAAATGGCTATAAGTGCGAAGAAAAGTATTGACAGTGTGGGCTGGGGCTAACCCTGTGTTATTTTTTCGGACAAAAACCTGTTGCAATATTTTTGAACTGGGTGACGAAATCTCTAAACAAAATACTTATAATTTGATGACGTCAAAGTTAAATTGGCTTTTATTATGAAACCAACTCTAAGAGAATCTTAAACATGTTTTCCTTATAACCCTAAAAAAACGAAATGCTGCAAAAGACATTTTATCGTTTATATGATGATAAGTTTTTTGTCAACATGCCGGATTGTATCTCAATTCATAATAATTCTACCTATATGACTATAAGATCTCTTCACTCTCCATTTAGAGGTTCCTCTAATCAATAAATGCTCAACTAAGAATAACTTTTTCTTCAGTCTAATAAAATATTAGAATAGTTTTTCCCTGCATATTAGAAATAATAAAAATGGATAGGTGTGTAGGCTTTTATTAAAACAATTTATATTTTAAGAAGTTTGATTTTTAAAACTGCATTTATATTTTGTTTTTCTATTAATTATTATTATAACCTCTCCCTCCTAATCTCTAAATATATAGACTTTTATACTTGTCGTATATTGCTTAAATATTTTATTCATTTTTTTTTAAATTTTATAAGTCAATTGAGCTCACTCAAGAATAATTTGTACATGTTTATTTTTATACATACATTCAAATTCTTCTGTAAGTTGAACTATTCATAGACGACACTCACTGGCATTCTTTGCTACTAGTCAAAATAAATAAATATAATAGATATATATCAACATCTATTATCTATGAGCTTGGCAATAACATATTATTGTAAGATATTTTTATTTCCCACTGCATCAGATATATGATCGGCTTAGCTCATTTAGATCCCAATCGATGTCAAAGTTGAAATCGTTTAAACTATGAGCGTTGCATTCTTTTATTTATTTTTAGGTAAGTTGTTGTCCTTTATTAAATAAGTACATACAAATGCATTAAAGATTGCTCAGAACAAAAACGCAATACATCTAAAGTTAATTTTTGCACTAGCACAATAAAATAAATATTGCTGTCAACACTCCTACTTATATATAATATATGTATTATATATTTACATCATGCAATCTGATAATATCAAAATATATTCAATCACCCTCTACTTCATAGATTTAATTGATGACTAAGACAAGGAAGTTGTGCCACATGTCAAGAATTTTACTATAAAAACTATTTACACAATATTATAACTGTATCGGTTCTTTTTATGGAACTAAATTTTAATCCAGTTTCTGTTCTTGGGCAGTGAAAAAGTGCCGGAGTTTATTTTATCCTCTAGACAGCATCAATTTCATAAATAGTAAAGTAAATAGTATCAGTTGAACAATCAAATACACTTAGTAAAATTTTAAATATACTTTATGCAAGTACAGGAATAGAACTACCGGAGATAAAGATGTTCTATGGTTTTGATTTTACATTCTTTTAGGACGCGTTCTCTAAGAGTTGACCAATTATTCGTTGCAAATAATGATAGTTTTCTTCTTTTTTTTTAAATTGGGCAACATGAAAGACCTGGACACATAACCAGTACTTATGATAAATATTCAAACATAAATACATAGTCAAATGTATATTTTTAGAGATAAACGTTTGTTTAGAGAAGTATGCTTTCGGAAAAACATCCGTTAGTTTAAATGTCAGTTCTGTAAAATGTCTTTCTCTCGCCACATGTAATGATGGATTTGTTTAATGTGAAATTTAATAGAATAAAAAAGATACTAATAATATTAAACTTCAAATTAATAAATATCTATCCGTATACACGATAATATAAGTATATTGAATATTTGCATTTCTAAAATGCAAATATTTAATATTTCACTCTGTAGCTAGTTTATTCGGTCAAGGGACAAATGGTATACAAATTCATGAAAGGGGCAAATATTGCTAAAGCTGTAAATCATAAATATATTTTAAGACACGTGTTTGGTTTGGTTGGCAATCTGAACAGTGTTTTCTAAAGCTGTTATCATTTTCATTTAATTTTTAAAAAGAAAACATTCAATTTTAAAGAGTAATCAGGAGTGTATCTGGTCTTGAATAGCTGAAACAAACACTTATAAATTATTGGAGAGTTATAGGTGTAAGTCATTTTTTGAACTCAGAGTATAATTAAGGATTGGTTATGAAGTAATTTTCTGCCTATGTCCTTGCTTGATATAAAGTAACATATGTGTTAATTTCTTTCTCTCGTAGCTATATATAACTAGGCTAATGAAACGTCATGACCTCAAAGCTGTTTTCTTCCAAGAAATTCTTTAAATTGTCGTGGTTATCATGATACTTTTCTGTTTCTTTTTTTTTAATACGAAAATGCTCACGATTTACAATTCTAAATATTGCATGTATTTGTTACAAATTTTTCAAAATAAAAATAATATGCAAATACGAATATGCGATACATCACTAAAATAAAGTCATTTTTATGGCAATAACGCTTTTAAAATCAAAAATTTAGTCTAAAATTCAGAAGATTATTTTTTTGTCACAATCCTTTAAATAAACAAAATAAAGTAATCCTTTTGTTATTTATAACATATTAAGGATGAATGTTGAAGGTCTCGAAAAACATTTAGTAGTAGTACAATTTTTCTTATGTTAGTACATTCTCGTTTAGCAAAATCCCAGGACACCAAGGGTCGGGGAAATTCTTGGACGAGATAATAAATAATAATTACTGGTAAACTTCATGTAATTTATAGAATATATTAAGAAGAAATATTTTTAAATGCTGGTCTTCTCAAAAGCAATTAACTAAGTGGCCTATTAGCATAAGTACAAACATGGTGTAAATATATTGTTTTTTCTTCACGTTAGATACCGTAATTTATTATACCACTGATGATGTCCTTTTTTTGTCATTTTCCCTCATTACGTATGAAACTATGTCTTCCATTTGCAAAATTCACATCTTTGATTCCATTAAAAGGGTAAGTTTTAGGAGGTTGCATAGTAAGTAATAGAGTAAATAAAATTCTATTTTTATTTTTTTTCCAATATCTGTTCAATGTACACACAGAAATTTAATACATTAATTCAGGAAGAAAGAAAAATAAATATTTTAAAACAGGATTTTATGAGTGATTGATATTTCTAGGTTTAATAGAAAAATTAATTACAGTTGAATTGTTTTATTTCAAATTTACAACAAATATTACTCGTTAAAATTTAGATTTTATAAATTTTTACTAGCTTATTTATCAATGCTAATAACTTCATGGATTTTAAAATAAAGAATCCCCTAAGATTTGTTTTCCTTTTTGAGAAAAGTTACATCTTTTTTTTTCTGCCACTCCTTTCAAAGAGAATAAAAAATACAAAATTTTCCATTAAAAATTATCAGAGATAGATAAGCAGACTAAGAATGACAAACAACGCTTTTTGGTTGGATGCTTTTTGTCAAAAAACTCATTAACAATCATTATGTGGCTAGTGGGGCTCCTCCTGTGGAGAACAATTCCATGATATTAATCAAGGTGGACATGCAGCCTTGGATTCAGTGTTGAATAATTCCATGCGTATGCATTGCTACGTAGAGCACCTCCTAGATCTTGGAATCAATGTACTCCATTTTGAGACACTCATCATAAATAGGAGATGTGAGAACAAGGATATCCAGCTTGGTGTGTCTAAATCCAAAGTAAAACCATGTGATGTCCTCCACCATTCTCAACATGGTTACAGGTATAAAGTAATACCTCTAGTATAAAAAAAAGTTGTCGTGTACGCAATTATATTTAAACATATTGATGAAGGGGTCAAAGTTTTACAACTTGGTCATACCCAGCCAAAATTAAAAAGTAAAATAACAGCTAGATACTCATTCTTTTGTTTATTATAAGTTTTCAAGTGGGAATTATTTTAAGTCAATGCATATCATTAGAATTGTAGAAAGACTTACTTTCCTGTACGTTCAAACACGAAAAGAAAAAATGACGTGGTAACCCTGATAATTTAGATAATATTTTGAAATAAATCAGCTTAGATGGTATGACAGGAATTATTCCGATGTCGATCCTCAATTATATTCAGAGTCCGACAAGGACTTATAGTTATAACTTTAAAGCAAGTCAACCGTGGTATTCTCCTTATGATTACTTTATACTGAAATGTGATATCTTCAAGAATAATGATAATAACAATATACAGATGGCAGATACAGGAGATCAAATTTAGTATGTAGCAAAAGAATTCAAAGTGATTGCAAAAAAAACAAAAAATATTTATTTTTATGGACATTTATTAATAATTTAAGTAAAAAAAACATGTTTTGCAAAAATCTTTTACATTTTATGAAGAAAAAAAAAATTCCGTTACTGAAATAGAATTAGTTTTTTTTTCTTAATAAAAATACTCTTGCCGTTACTATATGAATAAATAAAATGAATGTCTAATTTGATACGCTTATTTTATATCAATTTAATTCATAATAATTTTTTCAGTAAGTTAAAATTATTTTGTTCTGTTTAAACAGATTTGAATGATTTAAAATACATTTTTTTAGCACATATGGCGGTATCCGGATTAGAGTTAAACTTGATGAAAAATATTATTTTATTTAATCCATTATCTTCCAGTATTTTTTAAAAGCAACGCTATTTTAAAAATACGAACTATGTCCTTTCAATTGTTTAATATAAAATCTTACAGGAGTCAAGATAACTTAGGTTTTTAAGCAGAAGATGTGTGACTAGAACTTATTATTAAACTACCTAGCTATCATTTATTATTGTCTTCGTTTTTATATTATTCAATCATTGCTATGAGCGAAGAATAACTATTAAATAGCTAGGACTGAAGGATCAATGTATCAATCCTTAGAACCGTTGAATGGTAAAAAAACATCAGACCGATCCAACACTTTTTGACAGAGATCACTAAAAAATTACTTAGATTTAGCAGGTTACAAGCATAAACTTTATTTAGATTTGTTGTTTACGATAATTTCGACAACTTTCACATCCCTTCAGAAATAAGCAGTATTACATGAATGATACAGTTTAAACTAATCAATACAGCATGTTTTTCAGGATCGTATTGCTTTACGAACAATTAACTTATATTTTATTGTTAATTTAGCTGTTACGCCAATCAGGATCAGTATATAAATACCAGGGTTGTAAAAAGTATGTGCTAGAAAATGAGAGCGTTTCTTTCTCCAACTGTCAATCTGAACAGGGTTTTTTATTTTCCAAAACGGATAAAATTATTATTGAATTATTAAAGACATAAAATCTAAGTATAAAGTTATAACTACTACATGTGATCATGAAAGACAAAGAGTAACATTGAAGGCTTACTCCTCGGGAGTTATATGTGTAAGTCCTTGTTGAACTTGGAGTAATTTCAGTCTATATGTCTTTGCTGGCAGTCATACATTTGAGCGTGATTCTTTTTAGCACGACTCTATTGGGCACACTTTTTACGAGACACTTTCTTTTCAGCGTGCTTCCTTTCCACATAGTTCTTTTCTCTAGTGCCAAACAGTGATATAAATACTCTTCTACACCAGTTTCTAACCTCTAGAACAGGATCTCCCCCTCAAACCAATAAATTTTCAACATCTCACCTCGCACTCCGTTTATCCTCTTATGCCGTTGGGGGAGAGAAAACTTCAGTCTCAGCACTTTGGAAGAGCACGAGCTTCTTCCGCTTTTTCAAAACGTTGGGCTGGACCGGTGATAAGTAGTTCCTACCCTCTTCATTAAAACCACTAAGAGATCATTTATAATCCCCCATTGCCCATTGCGTTGCTTGAGGAGTGGGATCATCTGTCGTAATATGATAGTCTATTTCAAGGCTTAAAGTAAGCATACTGCTTAAACGAAATAAACAAAACAATTCCCATAAAAAATAGAAATTAAGAAGTGGGTACTCCTTAGCATCAACATGTTGATATTTATTATTATTATTCGACTATTTAGTGATGATACTATCCTTTACTTTTGATTGAAGGTAATTCTAAAATAATATATATATAATTCGCCAAAAAAGATACTGCTCCAAATAGAAGCAAGCTGAAATGATCCGTACTGAAAAAGGCTCGCTCAAAAGATGTACGGCAAAAAAGCGCGCCCAATTGAGTGGATATGGTCCTTGCTATATTATGAGTGGGATTTTTGTTTATTTCTTTCCTCTAACAGCTGCTCTCAGCTGATGTAATAATACGTCATGAATGCTAAGCTGCTATCCTACTAAACATTCTTCAAATTGTCGGGGTGACAATGCTCTTTTGCTCAGCTGTTGTCATTATTATTTAATTATTTATTATTATTCCTATATAAAGAACTTCCTTTCTTACTAAAGGAAATTATACTACTATAACTTTTTTTGTTATTTGTTTGATTAGCTGAATAATATTAGTCTCAACAACATCTTGGGCAAATTTTTAGACCAATTTTTGTATTAACAGTACAATCCTGATTAGAACATTGAGTCTTGATTTTAATATTTCATATGTGGATATCTAAGTTTTGTGCAAAATGAGTTAGTGAAAGAACCCACGTCTTGGCAGGATTCAAGTTATTAATCATCCTCTACATATATTCATTCTCTAACATATGTAGTATTTTGAAGATGGCAGTTAATCAAAAGTTTACATCAGTGGTAAGATTAAGGTTATGCAATAAGTACAAAAAGATGGAACCAAAATGCTGTGACTCCAATAATACGTTTCATTTCATACAAAAGAATACGTTTATTATCACATGAATTAATAAGTGGTGCGTCAATATAAAAACAATTTTAAATAAAATCAAGACATTAAGAAAATTCCAATATATGTATATTTATTTACTTCATTTATATATTCTGTAAAGGTATGATAAACTAAGCAGCTTCATACAATAATATTACTTTTACAATCATTTTTAATTTTAAGGGGTGAAAATAAATTGATTATTATAACTAGTTTTTGAAATAAAAATGAATTAAATCAAGTGTTGAACGGCGTAAAAATATTAAATTTTGCAATATGGTTGTTCAAGTTACATCTTGTACACGTAGTTGCTATGTAAACGTCATTTGAGGGAGTTGATGTGAGTTTTTTTAATGGATAAAGTCGGGTTTCGAGTGGTCTTTAAATATTTGTTTTCCAAAAGGGCTGAAGCTTTGGTGAGTAACGGTAAACAGATGTAAGATAGAAATATCATCTTATCATCAAATTTTCAGACCAACTTCGTATATAATGATTACTTATGTTCGATATAAGTACCGGGATACTACTCAATAAAAATCGAAGCCGTCTATATCCTTTCTAACTGGGAAAATATTGTGTAAATAAAGTCATCTCGATGAATAAACTCCCAAAAAGATTGAGCAAGACAATTATATTTGCGCAACATAGCAGAAACAAACAAAAATCCTGCTAACCCCTTTGTAAGTGCATGTGAATTGCCCTGATGACAATTTCGTTTTATATTTTTAGTCGAAAAAGTATCAAAAAGTCCCAAAATGTCAATACTATTTTCTTGTACTGGAGACGAGCCGTTAGAACTTTTTTTTGTATAAGTATATGTTGATTGGTTTGTATTTACAAAGTTATTTAATAAAATTTCCCTATATTTTCTTTGTTACTGTGGGTGTAATGCATATAAAGTCAGGCAAATAGGTATTGTGATCTTAAACCTAATCAATTGTATTTCTCTGTACGGGTTATTTTTATAACTTATTCCTTATTCAATACCAATGGTTCATCTTAAACTGTCCGTCGTATTAATCACCTACCCTCCCTTAAAAAATGTTCAACTTTATTACGCCATCATTCAATAACTAACTTTTTCATTGCACCAAATTAGAAAAATTGCTTAAATTTATAGACATTATGTCTATAGAATTAATTAATTGTGAAATTTTATGATAATATATAAATTTATTGAACGTATCATATAACCTAAGACTATAGACATACTACCCTGCATTTCTTAATGGTGAGTTATTTGTTGTGTTTTGCATTGAAAATAATTATTATACGAATCAGAGGATATATATTAGAGAAATTTGATATATAGAAATAAAATTGAGGGTAAATATATTTTTAAAAGAGATATAACCAAAAAATTTGGTTGCATAACTTCATAGCCATCCAATGATACATTCATCAATATTAAAAATAATTCATGAAAAAACTCGTCATTATATGTTTAGGCTTATAAACTGGATTAAGTTGTAGATATTAAATTGGATTTTGCAATTATCCAATCATAGATAATTTAACATATGAAATTTCTCTGAAATCATATATAAAATCAACTGTAAATTTATGATGGAATGATCCCAGGATGAATCATATGCTGTGTGTAAGTGGAAAATCCTACAAACAGACTATAAATGTTACAGTTTCATGAAGCCATATAAAATTTTTATACCATTCATTCAGAATGGTGAGGAACATATTCAATAAATAGTGTAGAAAATTGTTGAATTACCAAATTTTCTTCAAAAGTTTGCCATAAAGATGGCACAAAATAAAAACATGGAGAAGGAAAAGCGGTTTTAGAATTATCTAATTTTTGAGTTCTCACCCTGAATATGTAATATATACAGGAAGCGGGGATCAAATTATCGCCTACTTTAAACCTTGATAACTTGAAGACGACATTATCCAATAAAAAACCGGTTACCAAATAGGAAAGCTATTCTCGTCAGCTGACGATACGTAGTTCAGTTATCATCATGCTGTCATCATATGAGGAGATAAAGAGCTATAAGTGGAACGAGGAGCTTTCGAGGTCCGCTGTAGTCATGGCATTGGTTAATAATGGAGGGGAAATCTCTAATTCAACGATTGTTTCAACCTTAGGAGTGAATTTACGGACTGTTCAGCGTATCCGTAAGAAGCTAGAAGACACCTGGGATGTTGATGCCACCATAAAGAGGGCACCCAAGGAGGAGGGCGCCGACAGGAAGGTCAGGGACACCGACTTTGTCGGCAAGGTGAAGAATAGAGAAGGTGGTTCTGCCCTGGATCCAAGGGGTGGGCGGAGACAGGCCCTGGGTGTGCCAAAAGGACTCCGCACCCTGCCATGTGTCCAAAATCTCCATGCAGTGGTTAACCGAGAACTGTTATGACGTCGTAACCAAGGATTTGTGGCCTCCTAACTCTCCCGACCTTAATCCTTTGGACTATTTTGTCTGGAGCTATGTCGAGAGACATACCAACAGACATCCCCATAGCACCAAGGCCAGCCTGATGGACTCCATCAAGGAGGTATTCGGCAACATGGACAATGAGATGGTCAGAAGTGCCTGCAGCCGGTTCAGAGGCCGTCTAGAGGCCGTTATTGATTCCAACGGTGATTATATCGAATGATTGGCTATTGTATACCCATATGCTCGTCATAGTTTTGATTTTCAATAAAAAAGTTAAAAAATGTCTATTTTGTGTTGTTTTTTGTAGAAAAATATTTTGGCGACAATTTGATCCCTGTATATATGGGTAGCAAAAGCGTGGACATATAAACTAAGCAATCTGCAATTCAATTATATTTATAAATTAGTTGTTTTTAACCGAAGAGTTAAAAAATTACACCATTAATTTATATTATATTCAAGAAACATTTAAAATTGTATTATCCTAATAAATTGTCTAATTTTTTCCCCCACAACTTGTAGAATTTATTTATAAAAATTATAACCTGCACGAAATCGGTACTCTGTGCAAAAAAAAAAATAATAACCCTATAATGCCCAATAATTTAATGACTCGTCTGAATTTTACGATTTCTTAAAATTATAATCATTATCTAGTTAGAAGAGCAAATTATTTTTATCTATTTGAAAATCGGGTTAAATAGAAAAGTTTGACAAAATTGACAATATTTATAAATTCAAAATAACGAATTTACTTTTCTTCATTGATATTAGGTTAAATAAAAAGTTTTGATCGTTTTTTGATACATGACTTTAGTGAGCTATATCTCAAAACAAATAAATTACATCAAAAAAACTTAAAGTAATCTAAAAGATTAAACGAATACTTAAAAATAAGTTCATATACAGTTTTGTGTTTAATGAAGCCAGTTGTTGTTACAGCGTTCCAAAATGGAAGAAAAAAATAGAAAATTCTATATAATTCTATTCTTCGGTATCACTTCAACAAAGATGAAAAGGAGGAGCATGCAGACAAAAAAACTTTTCAAGCATTCAAGCAAAC
>NW_027294194.1:0-593 GCF_016086655.4 Lepeophtheirus salmonis | reverse complement strand
AAACAACATGATTTGTACCTACTCTCTCTGATTTTGATGAAACTTGGCACAATGTATGCATGTGGCTAGAAAATAGCTCTGTTAAAATTTAATACCTTTTAGATATAGTCATTAGTAGATATAATCTTTTGAAGTTTTGACTTTTTCGACAAATTTGACCTGGACCTCAAATTTTAAAATCCCATATCTCTGCAAATACTTGGCCAATATCGAAGTATGAACCATCATTGAAAATTAATAAGCCTAGCAAACCAATTCTGGTATCATTTTTAGACTTGGAAAATAAAAGGGGATTAATGAACTTCAAAACTATAATTTGAATTTGGTTTGACATTGAAGAAATGTGACCTTGGCCTTACCTTGCCATGGAAATGTTTCTTCCTACTCATTTTACTATACCATATCAAAATACAGACATCCATTGCGCACAGGTTTATTAAAATCGAAGGGAAGCAATGCTTGCCAATTCTATGAATATTGCTTCTAAATATCTGAGCCGGCTTGTTTTTGTTAAATTTCCTTTCAAATATTTTTATAAGCACTGCCCAATGCTTGTCAAATGTCTGGACAACAGGAATTATAGCATAATTCAG
>NW_027294193.1:0-4126 GCF_016086655.4 Lepeophtheirus salmonis | reverse complement strand
ATACATTAACCGTGCAATATGTATATTATTACTAAGTTATTTTAGTACTAAATACGATACAACTTATTCAACACGAGATACACATTATTGAATCCATCTATTGGACAAATAATGGACTTCTTTTACGATACTTACTATGACGTGTACGCTAGATTGGATAGATATTTCTTAAATAATGTATCTACACAGTTTTAAGATACACACGAAAATGACTATAGGCACATTCATACAGATAGACTTTGCTTTATAAATGTAGATTACATTCAATAATACCCTTACTTGCAGTAGAATGAAAAATTCAAAAATCCATAGCTATTCACAAAAAATTTAATTTTTTGGAAAAAAATCAATCTATCAAAGAAAAAAAAATTATCCCTATTTTCACATAAAATGTTTTCATCCACACCAAAAAAAAAATATGTTAAAAAGCTAAAATTCCTTAATTTGGTTGGAGCTACAGCCCCTGCACCCCACCACCTGGGGACTCCATTGATTTTCCATGACATTCTCTACTAAGCAAAACTGTCATTTTCTCCATGGTGGGTATACAAAGTTAAGTAAGATAAATTTAAGATGGTTGAAGGGGTGCGATTCTGCATTCTGATTTGTTGAACTGAGTGACGTCACAAATTTACTATTCGAAGGTAGCTACATATAAAGTGTGTCGATAAACATTTTTTTTTGCTTTTTTTAACAATTGTACAGGCTATTTTGATGACGTCACAGAGGAGATAATTTAGAAGGAAATTTGACAAAAAAATTGTATTAATACCTAATAGAGTATTTTATTTTCTTATCAGACAATACTATTTAGTGTAAATTTTTACACTACGACGATTAAGGTAATAAAATTATTTTGGAAAACAAAATTAAAAGTTTTTTTAATGAAAAATATGTCAGAATATAATTTTTCAAATAAAAATACATACTAAATCAATCATATTTAAAGTTTAAGCACATCCTTCCCTCATTAAAATCATTTTTGTGTACTATTCATGAACTACATATATTTGTAATTACTAATTCGTAAATTGAACAATTTGTTTCAATCTTCTCTAATTCAACCTTGCATTTTTTAGTTTAATTTTGTGATTTGGGTACTTTACTCTTATTCTTGTCATAGTTTTCACAAAAGAGACAATCAATTCCTCATGCAAACAGAATACAACTCGACTATCGATCCGATGAAATCCAAAAACTACAGAATATTATATGCTCAAAAGAAAAAAGAAATATATATATATATATTCCCATCATCGGAAAACAATCGAAATGCATCTCTCAGCAGATGGTTGATCCTCAGAACCTTGACATCCTTGTTCTCATTATAAATTGTAAGATATATACTGGCTAAGGTGAAAAAAAAGTTCACACTCCAAATAAAACCGAAACAGATCCACAATCAATGGATTGAAATTCATTCAGCCGTACTCAAGATCAAGGAACTTGGATTCCAGAGGTCGTAAATCCCATATAAAACCTCTGGTCAGAAGGTTGTAAGGCTTCTGGCACTCGGCAGGTCCGACTACTACCGGGGTTTCCTATTTGTACTTTGTTCTGGCCTTGAGACTTACCTTTAGAATAACTCTTCCACATTTGGTGAACATCAGACAATGTCTTGGGTTGGCACATTTGAATTAAACATATTGGATTATTTTCATTTTATTGATCAATTATTCATACAAAGAGTTCAAGATTCGACTCCACACATTGATATGTCTTCAAGTTGAATATCCCCCAACATGATTTAACTTTATCCGTGAATTGTAATCCTTCTTATAAAGCATTGAAACAAATCGAAAAAGTCGAAATTACTTTTTCCCCAACCAATTATATTCTAAGAATTGCATCAATTAAAAAGTATTCCGGCCACAAATATAGGATCTGGCTCTCCGGCCATCTATTGGGAAAAAAGAGAGTAAAGAGGAAGAAGATAAATGTGTATAATCAGTGATGCAAATCCGGTGAATTTTTTAGTTGGGCAGTTTTTTTTCTATTGGTAATATGAATAAATTTATTTTATTTTCCTTCGAAGTTGTCATTATTATTTAATCATATTGGACAGGACTCATGGACTGACAAACAAACATTATCATAATATTAAGAAAGAGTAGTGATTTCAATTGACAACTCTACATATTCATTCATT
Source organism: Lepeophtheirus salmonis (assembly GCF_016086655.4). Classification (NCBI taxonomy): domain Eukaryota; kingdom Metazoa; phylum Arthropoda; class Copepoda; order Siphonostomatoida; family Caligidae; genus Lepeophtheirus; species Lepeophtheirus salmonis. The sequence continues at coordinate 1,977 of NW_027294193.1, read as the reverse complement.
TCAATTTAGAATATAAATCGAGTTCCAACATCATTAATATGTAAAAAAAAATATTGATATAAACTCCGTTGTCAATGTTTACTTTCATAAATTAATTAATTTATTGAATAAATGTAAATACATATTTAATGACGTCAGAAACTGCTCTAAAAAAAATGTATTCGACATTCATGTAACTATTTAATTTAGTTTATTGCGGTGGGTATGATTGGAGCCAGTTCTATAGGAATGTTTTAGGTCCTCAAAAGTTTCAAGTGCCTTATATTTCTCAATATATTATGCTAATGTTTCTTCTTAAATACAAGAGTCTTGTCCAATATGAATAATTCATCATGTCTAATGATATTATTATTGATAATGGAGAATTAAGAGATTAGCACTTTTTCCATTCGAAGCACTGTTAACTTTGCATACTTTTCTTAATATATGTATATTATATTGGTGATAGGTATTATATCAATTTAAAAGATTTTTGCATTTAAGGTTGTCCCATTATATTTGAACAACTTTTCAAACAGTTTGATACCAACTACGATGGAAATTTATTTTAATTACACTATTGCATAGAGTATCATTAAATAAGTGATCACTTAACAAAATAATTTTAAAATCGGCCAACCGGTTAGCCAGATATGACCCTTTTTAAAATCTTAACTACTAGGTGGGGCTCACATATTGAAAAACTTTAATCACGGATTTTAGATGTCATACTTATGATAGAAGTATGGTTTTAGTAATCAAATTATATGTTTTTCGGAGCGAGAAGCTTGAATTTGATATTATAATCACTATAAAAGTAAGGGAAAGTAGTGATTTTCTATGTTTTTAGGTTTCGAAAGGCATAACTTTGGGCCTATTTGAGGATGAAAGATTGCACAAAAAAATTTTAATTTTAATTTCTTCAAGAGTTCCATATTCCACTTTAAAAAAAAAATGTGAGTTACTTCTTTCAGCTTTAATTCAACCGTGCAAATTTAATGATAATTTAACAAAAAAAACACATTGAAAACTATTGCTTTCTTGTTTGGCCGGAAATTAATTTTAAGTGAGTAAAATATTCTCTTGTATCCGAAGAGTTGGCTAAAATTTAGTTTTATAATTTTCATAAATATACATCACCTCCTATTCATAATCGTACTCAAAGAGAAGATACGGACAACCTGATTTGAACTCGGGACTTGAGTAGAACTCGAAAAAAAATGACTTCTAAGCTTGTATGGCATAGGGTCTATGTATTTGTATTCTTCCTCTCAATTTGGGATCACAATCTTAGCACATGTTAATTTAAATATATCTTAGGGACTGCCATTGGCTCATATGGACTAAAAAGTCCCGGGCTTCACACATACAGATGGATGTAGTATATTCAAAGGTGTTAATCCGCTGTGGAATGGGTATGTTACAAAAAAAGAAACTGAAAATAACATGGTAACCCTGACCAAGGTCTCCTGTAAGCAGACAGGCTACTGCGCTCACGCGTTTCCAATAAGGGTCTTTGTTTATTCTATATGGAATATCTCTCTTAAATCATCAAAATAATAAAAATGAGGCTATATATTTCTAATAGAAGTGGTATTTTATTATTATTTTAATAATAATAAACATTAAAAACATATAAAAAAGAAAAGGCACAATCAAAACGTACAAAGTTGGTCCAAGTCTACAAGTCAGAAGATTTTGATTGAAATTTAGCTTTTTATCCATTAACTTCTAAATTCTTAGCTGCCATTCTCTTTTTTGTTAAAAATCGGATGTCATTATTCAGTTTAGCACTTAAATTTTTACCCATGACATTAAAAAAGTGAATGAAATTCTTTGTTGCTAAGAAGGTTTCTGCTGTGAGGCAAGGTGCTTTACTGTTTTGCCACTCGATGAGTAAGTCGACAAAATATCTCAAGAAAGAGAGGCCAAGTTTTGCTTTGAATATTTTCCAGCTGTTGGTTGGGTTAAGAAGAGAGCCATTTGCTCACGAATGAA
>NW_027294192.1:0-723 GCF_016086655.4 Lepeophtheirus salmonis | reverse complement strand
TCGTCATTTCATAAGAAACATTCATACTATATTTTACATGATATTATGATATTTTTAATTTTGTCGTCGCTTTTATCCATACTCGTCATCTAATCCGTGTTTCGGGATTTAATGAATAAATATACCGAATAATAAATTGAAGTACATTCTTCTCCTGGATTACTTGTCCTCCAAGAACTCCAAAAAGACCATCTCCTCTGAGTCTCTGACTCTGCATTCCAATCTACAATGACGACAATGTCTTCATTTTACTAAAAGGAATTAAACCCCTTGAGGTTGAGAAGTATATGAGTAAAAGTCAAAGAACAGGATATAACTTCAAGATCAAAGTCGACCCCTTGGACTTAATGTAGATCACAAAAAAGTTTGAATTTCAATTGATAGTATAATGTCTTTAAAATATACAAATTAAATGTTCAATTAAAGCACTGTTGCTACCAATGATCATTTCACATCTTAGATTCCATTCATTATCAAGAAGAATCATTAATGTATTCCATTTGGTTGGACGTGGTGATGCAATCAAATTTATTATAAATATTCAGTAATAAATTAAAAGGGGTAATTAAAGGTGAATGGATAATAAAGTATGCTTATAACAGATCAATTTTTGGTTGAGCATCGGGCAAAGAAGAACATCATTGCCCTATGTACTCTTCTCTATTGCCCGTATCATTTTTTGTGGAGCTTTTAAGGAAAAGTCAAGTTCTTTAAGGTAATAGG
>NW_027294191.1:0-9485 GCF_016086655.4 Lepeophtheirus salmonis | reverse complement strand
AATATATTTTATGACTTTTATAACATTTAAACAATTATTTTTCCAAAAATGTGTATTAACCTCATAAAACATTTTTTAAATTATACAAAATTAGATTCATTTAAAGTTTATGAATGAATAAAATCTTTTTAAGGAATTTTTTTCTATTTTAATAAGAATATACTCAAAAAGAAATTTTTATTTTTAATAATTTTTTTTTGACTTCAGAATACTTTAAAAACATTTATTCTCCTATTATTAGGAATATAAATGTTCTGAGTATGTATCATATGGTTTTTTTTTGTTTATAAAGTTTTTATTATGAGTTATTACACAATCTTGATAAAAAAAAATTATAATTAATTATATTTTGTAGCAATCTTTTATAATTATTAAACAAGCTTAGATATGTTTATTTGCTATTATTTTAGATTATATGTATTTCTATTTTTAGTAATTTTTAAAAAGTACTTCTATCCTTTCTACATATGCTTAAATATCCAAATATTTTTAATAGCTTTCCCTTTATTATACTTGCGTCTAGAAATTCAAGTTTCATAAATTTTAAAGGCCTTATTTCACCGTATATTCTATATAATTTAATTTTTTAAAAATGATTTCTAATTTTTTTAAAAGTTATATTTCTCATATATCTGTATATATGCTGATTTTTTAAGAAATTAAAAAATAACTATAATTATATTTTTTAGTATTTAAATATTTTTTACCGCATTTATTCCCTGAACATTCTCTTTATATCTATCATCTGTTTTAGCTTTTTTTTAACTCCATTAATTTTTTGCATGTCACACAGCTCTATTTATGGTTATAATCCATTTTCATGCAAAATTTTTTTACATTACTTATAGTTTTAAACAATTATCTTCTTTGTATATTAAAAAAATTTAATCTTGAATATGTTTTTTAGTGGGTCTATATTCACACTTTTCCAATATTTTTATACTACCACCAAATGTGTATAAATAGCAGTCAAAATAATATAAATAGAAAGTATTGCCTAAAAAAAATATATATTAATAATAGTTAGACAAATTATATAAGGATTGAATTAAACCCAAAATAATAAATCAACATTTATAGTCTAGAAAATATTATGAAATAAAATTTTAGACCTGTATACATATAATTGTAACACTGAAATTTTTGAATCAAATATCAAGAGAATCTTTTAAACGTTAAAATAAAAACAACAGAAGTATTTTAATGTACGTTTTATGGATAAATATTATTTTAAAAGACATTATATAATTTAACAAATTCATTTAATTGGAAAAAATATCTCCTAAAATATTTTGTATATAGCAAATACGATAGAATATATGGTTTTTAAAAATAGGAATTTCAGATATATTAAAAAAAAATTTTTAACAGCTTTATTTCATATAAAAATTTAATATAACTATATTAATTAAGTAAAATTAAAATATATTTTAATAAATTATTTTAAATTAATAATATTTAATTTTTCTAACTTATAACATTCCAGATATAAAAAAATAGTCTTAAAAATTAATAGCAAAAAGGGGATTTTTTAATAAAAATTTTTTTATTATTATTAATAATATTAAGTAATTATCTACTATAAAATTTTGAATGCGTAATAAAATAAATAGTATCCCTGGCAATGCGAAAATAATAACAATAATACAAACAAAAAAATAAATAATACAAATATAAATATCAGGGCATACACAATAACAGAAATATAAACATTATGAGTAGCACTATATTTAATAACTTTAATATGGCAGATAATGATTCAATTAATAATTCTAATGAGGGAGTGAATATAAATAGCGATAATTTGAATACTAAAACCAATCAACAATATAAGATTTACTCTATAACACCAAGTCCTTATATATCTGAAATACCTCCCTACTTATTATCTAAACGTACAGAAATTGAAAAAAGCACTGGATTGTCTTTAATACATGATAATACTATAAATTCTTTATATACTACTTCTTTTCAAATTAATCCCTCTCTTCAAAAAAAATTTCTTCCTAAAAAGCCATTTGACTTATCTATTTTCAATATTACTAAAAAATTGTTCTATAAATTAACACATAAGCAGCTATTCGAATTTTTTATTTCCAAAAGGTTTGATTTAGATGATAAAATAGAAGCTGTATACTATGATGGAACCTCGTATAAAGGAGAAGGTATAGGTTTAATTAATTCAGGTTCACGATTTGTTGGTAGAAAAATTTCAGATTATGATATTAGTAAAACTTATGATAAGTTAAACCTTAAGAATATGCATAATGATGAAGAAATAAATAACTGTCCTGAAGATGGTACAAATATAGATATTAGTGAAAGTAATAATCTAGACCATATTGATATTATTAGAAAAAAAATAAGTTTAATAGAGAAAACTAAAACAGAAAATATTAATAATGATTCGTTATTACAGACGTCTAATATGGTTTCATGTGAATTTTAAACTAAAAATTTGCCAAGTAAGTTATTAGCGTCGTTTACACACAACAAATTTGTTTATAAAAAATATCAAAATTTCTATAATCATAGTTCTTTGCTATTAAGACTACAAAATCCTTTTGAAAGCATTATTCTGGGAGAAATTATTAAAAAAAAACGATATGATCCTTCTTTTTTGAAGCTATTTAAAAAATTAGATCTATACAAAAAATTTATAAAGAATGATGAAAAAAACTATGGTTGTTTATATCCTAATAAAGATATTTATCAGAATAAAAAAAGCGATTTAATAGGAAATGATTTAAAAATATGTCATGAAGATGATAAGGAATACTATAAAAAACAAATGGAAAATGATTATAAATTAAGAGTACTTAAAAATATAATATTAGAAAAAGATAACACGTTTTTAAGCCTTTTAGAAGATTTTTAAGATTTACTATAAATATTAAATGAATTCATGGAAAGAGTAAATAAACATTTAAAGGAAGAATTCGTTTTTATTATAAATTATGATTATAAAATGGTGAGTCAATCCAAAGCAAATACAGCTGATTATTATTTTTGTATGGTATTGGAAGAGATCATAGATTTAGAGAAAATGGAATGGATGTGGGAAATTATAGGACGAGAAGAAAGAAGGATGATAGAGGAATTATCAATGAAATATTCTAATAGTTTAAATAATTACTATAATGGAAATTCTATAAATAACTCTGATTTAAGGATTATTAACAATAATTTTAAAGCTGCAAATGTTGATTATATTAATAGAATTCCTAATAATGATCATATTGCTGACATAAATATGAAAATCTTTGAAAAAAATTTAAAACCTTCAAAAAATAGTTATAAAGGAGCATCTTCAATACATGATATAAAATCTCCTCTTATATCTTTAATCCATAAAAGCGATAATAAAACAGTCCCAGAACTACTGTCTGAAGATATAACATGGTATTATTCTCTTGAAAGTCTACAAAAATATCGTCATAGAATAAATTATTTGAGAGGATCAATAACAGACAACGAATTGAAAATATATATAAATAATAGAATGAAATATATAGAAATTATTGATGTTTTTAGAATTATAGGCATTAATAAACCTGAAAATTTGCATAATAGTTCAAGATTTGTTCAAATAGCAGATGCATTTGGTTTTATGAAAGGTATTATAATTTCGAATTTTACTGATGATAGTTATAATAATTCTAAAAACAATAAGAATACAGATATAAATCAGCTTAAAATTTTTAATGACAACTCTGAAAAGTTAGATATACAAACATAAAATAGCGCATCTGAAAATGAAAATAACAATGAAATTACAAATAAACCAATTACTAATTTTGGTTTCATTAGATTTATACATGATTTCAACAACAAAATTGAAGATATTTCACATGAATTAATTAGAACTAATAAAAGAATTAAGAGGTTTAAAGATGTTTTAGATACCAACATTTTAAAGAAAATCAAAAATAGTAATTTTTATAATCATAATATGAATATTCCAAACATGATAAATGATGATAATTCAAATAATTTAAACATTTTAAATATTAATAATATCGCGGATACACGTACAACTAATCTAATAGATAATATACCAAAAAATTTACTAAAAAAAGAAAGCGTTACAGATAACGATCTATCTGATTCAAGATTATTTAATACTTATCAAAATATAAAAAATGATAATTTAGATTCTAATAAATTTATAGATAATAATTCTACTAGAGATAGTCAATTAAAAATTGAAAATACAAACGAACCATCTAAAAATCAAAATCTAAAACAATCTGATGATAGCAACAATAAATATACAGAAATAGAGACAAAAACAAAAGATACAAAAGAAGTTCAAAATATTGCTATAAAGAATTTTGAAGATTCTAAAAACGTCAATTTTAAACAACAAAATATTGGTAATGATATTCCAAATATGAACAAACATTTAAATAATAATATATACATAAATAGAAATTTAAACAAAGATAATTATAATAATTTTATGGGGTTTGACTGGAATACTTCTCAATATTTTAATAATACTGCAAATGTATCATATAATACTAATAATAACAGTGATATGAATTTGAAGGGAAATACAACGATAAAAAATTCAAATAATTTTTATAATTTTAGTACATTGAATTTAAATAATATACAACCGGAACCTAAAAAATTTAATTTATATAATTCAGGAAATAATCCGCATATGAATGGGAATTTAAACCAAAATTTATTTAACCATGGTATTAAAAATTTAGTTCCAAATGAGATTTCAAATTTGGGTGAAATTAATAATATTAAAAATAGCAAAAATAATGAAATTTCTAATAACTCTGTTTTTAACAGCACAAACAGTAAAGTAATAACACCAAATAATTTTAATATCACAAATAATAACCAAAGAAGTGATAATATTATAAACAATAATAAAGATACAAAAGAAAGTATGTTTTATGATTTTGTGATAAGTCCAAAAGCAAAAATAAACCAAATTCCTCAACAAAGAAACAGTGAACAGGTTAATCATAATAATCTAAAAGGTTTTAATATGAATCCGAATTCTTTTGTTAATAATAATATTAATAATTCATATCCTAATTATTATATGAATAATCCAAATATAGTTAATAATCATTTAAATTATAATCATCCTAACTTAAATAGTTATACCAACAATATTACTCCTAATTTTAATAATACAGGAATGGGGCCAAATAACAATGGGAATGTTAACAACAATATAGATAATTCAAAAAATTTTTTTATTCCTTTTCAGCAATTAAATTATTTGAGTCAAGTCCCCTCGGTAAAAATTCCACTACCTTCAGCATTACAAAAACCTATTCCATCAGATTCTACATTCCAGAAATCTGTATATAAATCAAAGGAAGACCTTAATAAAACACTTCTCTCATTACGAGATATTTTTACAAAATTTTTGATATCATTAAGAGATCTGAATTTAGGATCTGCAAATGTCAGCGAATTAAAGTTTTTATGAGAAGTTATTCACTTGAATATAACTTAAGAAAAAGAGAGATGAAGGATAGGCTTAGGGATATCGCATTAAAAGTTGAGAAAAGATTAAATGAAGTTTTAAAAAATATGGATAAAAATGATGGGAAAGATGAGCTGGATAATAAATAATAAAAAACGTTAAGTAAAAATATATCTTTAAAAACTTTATAAAAATATTTTATAACATAAATTATGATATGATATGACTTATTTTTATATTTGAATTTAATGATAAAAAAATTATTTATTGAATAACAAAGCAAATTTTTCTAAAAATTTCTCTGTAAATTGAAATTAAAATTTAATTTATTAATATTTAGAATATTTTAAAATATTTTAGAGTTAAAAAATGTTTTCTAAAAGTAATAATATTTTAAATAAAATTCAAATATTTGAAAATTGAATTAAAAAATATTTTTAATAATCAGATTACAATTTTTAAATTTTTAATAAAAAAATGAAAAGAAAACAATCTTTTGTAATTCCTGTGCCTTTATCGATTGAGCAATTTACATTGGGATATAGATATTCCCTTTGTAAAGTATTTCTGGAGGAAGTAAACTCAAATCCTGATAAAGCTTCAAAAATAAACATTATAGCCTGTAAAAATTTAGATGACAATTCTGAATTTGGTGAATGTAAATATACTGAAAAATTAATTGATGTTGCACCGAAGGTTCCAGCTATCGTTACTTCTGTTTTATCAAGAAAGGCATTTATTATGAGAGAAAAATCATTTAACAACTTTATAAAATGCAGAACGGAATATAATAGTGAGTATTTCAGCATTGAAAAGTATCACTTAGTTATTGATTCATTTATAAAAAAATGTTCTGATTTTAAAGAGGAATATGTGAAAGACATATCTAAAGATAAAATTTATTTACTAGGGAATGAAAATTTAATTGATATTGCGACAAATGAGAATGACGCATATCCTAAAAAATTTTTTTAAAGGATAAACTTAAAAATAAATGGATGGTTGAAGAAAATGAAAATTTAATTGTGATCAGAAAGGATGTAGATGTAAAGGTGAACATGTTTGGTTTTGGGTGGATAACAAAAAATATTATTAATGGAATAGGAGAAAATTTAAAGTCGTTACACAAGAGAATTCTTTTCACTAAGAATGAATGGGAAAATCTAACTGAAGAAGAAATTAATAAATTGGAAAATGATGTTGATCGTAGAATAAAAGAGTGTTTTGAAGAAATTAATATCTGAAGTTTTGAATAATTAAAAATGTTTTATTCTCTTTAATATATTTGTCTCTATTTCAATTATAAAATTTATTTATTGATTTTTATTTCTTTATAAAATATTTAACAGGTATTACCATCATTTATTTTTTTTTATTATTTTTATTCTTTTTTATTCTTTTATTCTTTTTTTATTATTTTTTATTATTTTTTCTTTATTTTCCAAATTTCTAAGTTAAAAAATTATTATTTTTATAAACTGAGAATAGGAACGTTAATCAAAAATAAGGAAATATAAATATATTTTCTAAGTTTATTAATTAAAAATAAATATACAATAATTATTTAAATAGCTTCTATAGTATAAACAAAACAAAAAATTAAAAGTTATTATAATATCATTAAATTATTTTTAGTTAAATAAATATTCAACATATTTATTAAATATATGTATAATTTGATCGTTTACATGTTAATTATTTTGTTAAAATATATATTATTTATAATTCTTTTATAAAATACATTTCCTGAAATTTTAAAATGATTAATAATGACTTTAATTTTTCAATAAATAAGAATTATTATTTAGCAAAATATATATAATTATATTTCAAATAATTACAGTTAATATAAAGATTAATGATAAAGAATGTAAATAAATAAACAAAATTTTTAACTTATATTTCTAAATGTCAATGAAAAATAATTTTAGATTATTCAATATTATTCAAAATATTCAAAAAAAAAAAAATAATATTAATAATTATTTTAACATATACAATAAATATTATTACTCTCTATTTTTACTTAATAAATTAAAGATATATTAAAAAAAAAAAAATACCTTATTTATAAATATTTTTAAATTCACATTAAATTAATGACCTATTATTAGATTAATGCTTTACTAAATAACATGTTTTTGAAAATTTGTAACCTTAAGTCTTTTTAAAATTTTATTAATGTATTCTACAAATATTAGCTTATATATAATTAATTGTTTACATTATACCTTCTAAATCACTAAAATACCATTACTTGTATATTAATTATTCACGATAAATTTTATTTCATTTTATGATGAAGTCAAAATTTTAATTCGGATAATATTTTAAATAATTTAATTTATATAATTAATAATTTAAAAAAGCCTTTAGAAATTCATTTCTTCTTACAACTATTAAAATAAAATAAATGATTATAAATATTTTATTTATCTTTTGTAATTCTGAAAAAATATAAAAATATTGCCTCATTTATTGTAAATTTTGAAAAAAATAAAGGTTAAATGTTTTTTAATCTAGCAATAGAATCATTATTAAATTAAAATTAAGGAGTGAATTGCATATAATTAATTAAAAAAATTATAAATTTTATATTTAGAAAATCTATTATAAATTTATAAAAAATATTAAATATTTAACAATTAATAAATAAGTTATTAATTTCTCATTCGTACTATCATTTTAACCCAACTTAAATGTAATAATGATATATATAGAAATCAATTATAAAAAGATTATTATTATAAATATTCATATAAAAAATTAAATAATATTAAAGATGTATTAATTAAATGTAAGTAATATACTATATACGAAATTAGTAAAATTTTAATTTAAAAAAGACATAAAAAACTAATTTTATATAAATGACTCTTCAAAAATTATTTAATTTCATTGATATTACAACTGTTTATTTATACAATTAAATTTTTTTTTAATTATAATTCTATTATTAATTTCTAAATATGTATTGTTATAATAAGAACAAATTTACTTAAAATTCATAATTAAAGTGATTTGAATTTAGTATATATTAACTATCTTAAGTATAAAAGATTAGATCACAAAGTACATATGTAGCACGATAAAACACTATATTCATTAAAAAATAAGATTATTTCCGACAAAATTAGAGTGATTTAAGTTTAGATTAATGAATAAAAATTTTCAAATAAAAAAAATGTTTAAAACTGTCTATTTGATTCTCAGAATACTTTTAAAAATATTTATTTACCTATTTCTAAAGTTTTTTGTTGTTATGAGTCTATATGATGGTTCAATTGACTACAAACTTTTTATTATGATTTATTATATGATATTGATTTAAAACATTTTAAATTAAATTATATTCTCTCCAACCATCTATTACAATATTATAATTTGTTTCTACATATTTTTCTGCAATTTTAGTTAGTTTCTAAAATTTCTACTTTTAGTAATTTTCAAAAATAACTTTTTATTTTCTTAAAATGTATTTTAAAACTCTTTATTATTATATTTATTTCTATAAATACAATTTATAAATATCTAAATTTTTATTTTCAACGCCTATTTATCAAATTTAATTCTTTTTAAATAACCACTAATTTTATTGTATCAAAATAGTTTTAACACGCATTTTTCGATGAAAAATTTCATCTATAACCATTCTAAGTCTTAATCCATTAAATTTAATTAATTTCTTGCAAATATTATACCACATCTCTTTATGGATTAATCCATTTTCATGCAAAAATTTTTTAATATTTTAAATGCGATTTATAGTTTCAAATAATTCTCTTCTTTTTCTATTAAAATTTTTTAATGACGATAGTGTTTTAGAGGGGTCTATATTCGCACTTTTAAAAAAAATTATTTATATAATAGAATATTTTATAGGTGTTAAGAAAAAAAAGACATTATTAAAAAAATATATTATAATATTTTTTTAAGCTAAAAATCATATCTAATAAAAGAACCCATATTTTAAAGTTTTATTATTTTAATTATAAAAACTTAACAAAGGTAAAACGATTTAATT
>NW_027294190.1:0-629 GCF_016086655.4 Lepeophtheirus salmonis | reverse complement strand
TTTAAATATTCTTACCTTAAAAATAGTATGGTTGATAACCATAACTATATAAATGATTGGAAAAATAAATTTCATTCTCATTTAATAAACTCTGTAAACTATAGATATCTATGAATCATTATATTAAAAAATTGATAAATTTAATTATTTTTTGTGCTATAAAAATGCTTTCTAGTTAATGCTAAATTAAATTTATTGAATATTACGTTTTTTACTAGAAAGATAATTAATATAATATACACCAAAACTTATGCTTTAGTGAAGTGCATTCAATACGCATATTGAATTTTACAATTGGTTATCACGACAAAAAAAAATTACACTTTTTTATATGATATAGAAAGGATAAAAATGAGTGTTTTGTATAATTTATTTGTATAAGTTCAAAATGTTCTTCATAATATTTAACAAAAGTCTAAATAAATTTTACCATCTCCAATATTAATTAATTTTAATTAAGGTATTTAAAATATCTTATAGGCATAAAATAATCATTCGTTTTGCAATGCACAAATAACATCAAATTGTGCAAAAATAGTAGTCTGAAAACTTCACTTATATTTTTACTATAACTGATAGTCCATTTAATAGCATGGTGTACGACTAATTATTTTGGCAATATCTATTTT
>NW_027294189.1:0-543 GCF_016086655.4 Lepeophtheirus salmonis | reverse complement strand
TAATTATTGTATTATCTGTTGTGGTGGTATGGACATGAGCTTTGCTATATGTAATTTTGCATCGACAATAAGTTTTTGTGCCATTGGTATTCTAACGATGTTCCTCATAAATATAGTTAAATTGGTCGACTAACTAATTTTTCCTAATAGTACATGTTAAAATTGATGCCATTTCAATTTCCATTAATTTTTTATTACCCAAATCACAAATCTTACCACTGACAAAGCTAAATCAATAATTAAACTAATGATAACTGATGTGATTTTGGTGGGTAATTTAAAAATATCTTTGCTTCTCTTGTAAAACAAGTTTCTTCTAATGAGTCAAGTTCACATTTATATTCTTCTCTGGGTGCGATATGCTCAATTGGCTGTTCTCATAAAATATCCTTCCCTCGATATAATTTAGTACAATCCATATAAATATACTTATGTAACTAAAAAATTATAAAATATATCCGTCAAGAAACAAAAACGACAATTTCAATTTATGATTTGAGTCTTATTATTTTATTAAATATCAAAATAAAATAATGTATGATA
>NW_027294188.1:0-10738 GCF_016086655.4 Lepeophtheirus salmonis | reverse complement strand
TAAGTATCACAACAGTAATAAACAATGTCCTTTGAATAACTAACTGAAAAGGTGAGCTTCAGAGGTTGCGTCATACGGGTATGATTGGCGTTTTCTTTCTTTCTTCCATCTCTCTCAGAACTGTTCATAGCTAATATAATAAAACGTCATGACAGCTAAGTTTCTCTACTCTCAAACATTCTTCAAATTGTAAGGGTTACCACGTTAATTTTCGGTTTCTTTTTTTTAACATACCGGCGGGACATTGAATATTCATCACTGGGGATAATCCAACCAGGGCTGCACTCTCTTCAAAGCTTGCCAGATTTCGTTGCAAACTGTGAATATGGTTACTATAAAGTATAGTATCATCAGTATATTATATATTTCCTATAGTAACTGCCTCTGACATACTTAAGGGGTCAACTATTGTGGTATCTGTAGAGACCATGCCCATCACAAAATTGAATAGTGTGCCAGACATTGGTTCATCTTGTATGATTCCCTCCTAAATTTGGCTTCAAACATCCCATGTATGTTAGTTCAAGCTATACTATATACATTATTGATATAAGTGATCGGGTGGCTAGGAATTGATAGCCTCTCAAGGGCTCGACTTATGGAATCATGGCTCACCGAGTCGAATGCTTTGCGCATATTAAGCCAAGCAAGATGCATTATATTCCTTTTTGGCATTTCTATAATACCTTGTAATAGTAGATTATTAATTGAGCAATCATCAATTTTTCTAAAGCCCAATTCTTCAGGGTCGATATATCAATAACATTAATCCTTTCATTTATTATTCGATGGAAGATTCTAGGTATATGTGGCAAGACAGAAATAGGCCATAATCAGACGAAGAAATCGGCCTCTCAACTTGAGGAATCAAAGTAGTATGGGCTTTAAGCAGCAATGGATGAAGTCGTTCATTGAAAAGTACAAAATTTAAATGTTTTTAATCACTTCAGGGTCCAGATTGCGAATATCCACTACCGTATAACCAAACTCATCTTTACCTACTCAGGGAGATTCTTCAAAATTTCGTCCTTTCAGACTTTTTGTCATTAGATATTTCTTTCTTCACTATAGGACGGACATCCTCTACAGACCCTGTATCGAAAGTATCTTTCCATTCTCTGAGTAAAGAACTTCATATATTACTATTTTCTCCAAGTGGTGAGTACGTACCATCAAGAATTGCTTTAGCAATACGAGCAAAATCATTTTTGAGGTCCTCTTTGTATATTTAAAAAAACCATGTCAGGTAGAAACTACAAAAAGCTACTCACTCTTCCATTATCATATTATTGTTGGTAACAGCTTGACAAAATATAAAATGATGAATTGTTCAGGTTGGCAACAACATCAAAACGTACACAATAAAAAAGCTTATAAAGCTTATTGAGTACAACCTCCCTCTTTCATCCTTTTTTTTTTTTTTTTTTTTTATGACAGGCGGAGCTTAAGATAATGTTGCCATAATATTTGGGAAATAATGGATTATTTATATCTTTTTTTTTTTCAAGAAATATATTTCTTGAAAACTTATTTTAAGAATACATTTCTTAATAGCGGATGCACCAGGGAGTTTTGTTTGGGATCACTGTCTGCAATCCTGATCAGGATCAAACTATTATGACTTTCTGATCAAAATATTCATTGCTAGTAAAAATCTGATATTTGACATTAAAATGATTACAATTTACAAAGCCTTGCCTGAAGGATGTCACACAAGGTGGGATTTAGGGAGAAGAAAAGAAAGGAAATCTTATAAGTATTGTATATTTACAATATAGCCAAGATAGATTGCTGATAACTAAAGATGGGATGTATCAAAGAAAACCTAAGTATGGCGATAAAAAAGAAAACTGTTAGAGTGTGCTCTTTTGTCCTCTTTGCTCATTATTTAATAGGTCGTGGGATAATTCTGACCATTTTATGGTTTAAATTAAATTGTTTTTCAAATCCATAATAAAATAAATATATATATTTTTAAATATTATGATATTTCCTCTGCACTAGTGCTATTTTAAATCTGTTCTATGTAGCAGTTATTAATTTTCTCCCCCCTCCTCCAGAAAAAAAGTCATAACACAGGGAGCTGAGTTTTAACAATAGTCTTAACACAGTAATACCATATTATTCTTCCCATCTTCTCCTCACGCTCTTATACAAGTTACATCTACGAGTCATAACGTCAGGCTATGATATACACATACGTATATGTCATTTAAGTAATGCTCATTTTTGTAATTACTCATAGCAGCTAATATCTATCAAACTTTGATAATAATTTTTTTTAAAATATATATTGCTATATAATATGATGTAAATAAGTAAAAATGTAATATGTTTGTATTATACTACATTATGGTTGAATACTCTCCGCCCTCAGATTGTCCCGGAGGTAATTGGGATCGTTAAAAACCACGTCTAATTCATCCAAGGAACCCCTCTAATACCAAAAAATAATTTAAGCTCCCAGGTGGGCGTGGAAATCTTGCTAGTGTTAAAAAACCAAGTCTCATATGCCGAATTTCTATATTTTGATAAGCCCTAAGCTAATTATCCCTCCCCCAACACCAATCCTCTCGATCCATTTCTTAGAAGATTTGATTTAATTTAAAAAATTGCAAGGAAATTGTAGTGCGATAATATTACTGGTACTTGAAGGTACTCCCTTGGGGGATGGAACAAACAAATATGTTTAAATATTATGTGTTATCATGAAGTTTGTACAAAATACTGGCAATTTTCTCCCGGGGAATTTTCCTAGTCCCATCTCTTTTTACATACCTCAAATATCTTATTTGGCTTAAAAAGCCATCGATATTTTTAGGAAAAATCTAAGGACTGACAGCCCCAAGGACCGATAGGACAGGTCCTAAGACTAGACTGGACTAAATAAATAAGGACCAACACAACACTATAGGATTTTTTTTTTACCAAACCCTCAATTTTTTCTTTTTTTTGAAATATAATGAACAGCAATACCAACGGAAAAGTATTTAAAATTACTGTATTAAGGAACCAACTGTGAGACCGTTGATTGGAAGATTAAAAAATTTATTTATTATGTAAAATGGTTACGACCTTTTATTACTTTATAAACTCATATAAATGCAAATATTGACTGGTTAGAATATCAATAATGTCATTAATACCAACAGTTTCAATTGGCACAACACGGCCTAATATAGATCTGAAATTTGGAAAAATTTCATTAAGCCTCTATTCCGGTTTATTAGTACAAGATAGAGAAATATGGTAAGCAAGGCCAGATAATGCAAATATATATATATATATATGTATTTTTTTAATGTTCCTTTGCAAATTTTTTATTTATTCAAAACTTTGTATATTCAAAAGATTTACTAATGCTAAAAGCATAATTTGACTGTAACATCAGTATTACTATCACTGAGACCTTGTATGCAAGATTAATAGGCTATTACCATCTATGATGTTAGCTAAAACCACAAAATGATAAATATCGTAATGCATTTGTTCAGAATGTAAATGAGGTCAAAGTTTATTCCGATTGCAGTGCCTGGCCCTGTACAGTGTACATAAAGGATGCATAGACTACAAAAACAATCATTTGTTTATCAACTTTTGTGTCTTATTCCTATAAAAATCAACTAATCAAATCTTAAAATGTCTATTAAATTAAACCATTTTTGACCAACTATAATCGAAATTTTGAATAAAAGAGTAAAGTTTTTGTCATAAATTTTTTGATATTTAACATTGATTTGAACACTACTGGAGACACTTCAAGCTCTGAATAGTAATCTAGAAACTTTCTTTTGTGTCTTTGTTTTTTCAAGCTCATTAAATATTCAGTTTATTTGGAGAGTACAGAACGTAAACTCTAAATATCCACTCAATACTATACTAAAAAACTTGTAGCAAGGAGGGAAAAAGAAGAGTTAATGTATGACTATCACGGTGTTACCTAACTAACACAATAACTTTATAAATTGTTTTGTTGTCAACTAACGATTTTTGTTTTGCTTTTTCCCTCTTACCTGTACTTTGAACGTTGATGAGTTGAATTCCAATTAGCTTTTGTTGAGCTGATAACAATTCCTCACATCATTAAAAAATAATTCCATATTTTTGAGATATTTTTCTGATTCTTTTGAAAGAAAATTTAACAGTTGAAATTTTTCTGAGTAAGTGTAGATTTTGAAGAAGAAAAAATTAAATATAATTTTTGAATTTTTTTTCAAAAAGTTTATTTTTGAATTTTTTTTCAAATTTTTGAAGAAAAAAATTGAATTTTTTTACAAAAACGGCAACGTTTTCAAAATGGTTTTGTATTTATTTTATTCGGATTCAAAAAGTTTCTCGTCCACAGTAGGAAGAAATCTGCATAATCTGAGCCAGTTAATAATGTTACTGTATCTAACGTTATCATCTCTTATTGGAGAAGAGAAAAACATTTTTTAAATGAGACGTTTTCAATAATTCTTTAAAAAATATGATATTTTAACAAACAAAAAGTGATTGGGCGAGTATCGATAATTTCCTAATTTCTCGAGTGATACTTTTTTTTTTTTAGGGGAAGAAACTATACTTAAGGTTGCAAATCCTAATCATTTTCTTACTGTGCAAGTTTTTGATGCTGTTGTTGTAGGCAACCGGAACTATGTTTATTTTATATTGTCTCAAGTTGTTATAATTATTCATTCATTCTTGAGGAGAGATCATCCAAGTATTTAGTAAATACGTGTGAGCGTGCTCATGAAATACGTAGCATACCACTGAAGATTTTTGGAGAGTTATCTTCTATAAGATTAAAACATTGTTTGACTGTTTTTTGGAATTTCTATGAATAAAAATTCATAGAAATTCATAGTAAGTTTAATTTTTTTTAAATTTTTTTTTAAAATTTATTTGAAAAAATGTCAAAATCTATAGTTATTTACAAAAATACTAAATTATTTGAAAAAATTTCAAATATTAATTTTTTTGCTCTGCTGCATAATTTTCCCGAATAATGAAAAATAATTATAGTAAAAGTAAAAACTCCTTTTTTTTTTTATGGGGGTGTGGGTACAGGCCCTATAGCTTACCCCAGCGGACGCCCCTGATTTGTGATATTGATTTGTATAACTAAGTAACATTAATTTGAAAAATAATTTGCATGTACCATCTACGTCATGAATTAATAAAAAAGGAAAATATTTTCATACGTTAAGCCAGCCTCATAAATTATATTACATATGTATTTCATATTAGCACTTATATTGTTTGCAAAAACAAAAGTAAGTAAATGCATATTTCGGAATGGATTCTTTATGAAGGATATTCATGGACGAGAGGGTATTTAATTTTTGTTTCTTTGTTTGTAATAAAAGAGCACACATTGTTTATTTCCATGTATAAAAAACAGCTTGCTATGGTAAACAATAATTTATTCTGTTGACTTGAAGGAATTGAAAAGGCCTCTCATCAACTAACTCTCTTATTCTACTTGGCAACGGCACGAGAATGTATTTGCAAGTGGGGTGTGGTATATAAATCCTAAGCATTTTTTAGCAAGAGAGTTTTTTTGTTGTTGGTAGTCTGAACAGTGTTCTTTTTTTCTTTTTCTTGAAAAGAGAAGATCTCAGAATATAGTAATCAGAAGTGATTGGAATCATGAGTGGTGGAGAGTGATACTGAGACATTGTTGGGAAGTAATAAGTCCCTGTTGGACTCAGAGTAGAATTGCCCTTGCTTGATAAGGCGCCATTACAGCTAAGCTGATCTTCTTCTAGATCTTCTTCTAATTATCAGGGATATCCTTTTAATTTAAGATTTTTTTTTTTTTACATACCGAAAGTGCTTATGATTTATAAACAAGGTTTTGCCCTTATCGGTCCTAGCGGTTCAAGCTGTTTCGGTTCTAGGCATTCAAAGCCGAATTGATGCCGCAATTTATTGCTTATCGGTCTCAGTTCTTGTGCTTTTGTTCCTATATAGAATATATATAAAGAAAATACCATATACATATATAATATAAAAGAATTAATCAAAAAAGTCAATTTATAGAGTTTGTTTTGTGCAATTGTAGCGTTTTCTAATGATTATTGACCCAGCCGCCGGTACCGTGTATCAAATTCAAAATTTTGGCATAACCTTGTATTTCTATTAACCTTGTACTGTCTAGACTTAACGTCTATTTTCATTTCTAAGCACACAATTTATAGTTTAGTTGGAACGTCCCCTGTGTTTTTTTCTCTCTCGAAGGGGTGGAGTCTCAATTTTTATGAAATATTTACCAATTATAATTAAAAATGAATAAATACGTAGAAAATTACAATCTTACCATGCCAGAATACCCTACTTCCTAAATGAAATAAGGACTAGCAAGGAGTGGATAATTTGTTATTACAGTATCAAATTTTTTCCTCGAACTTCCATTCCCAGTTGCGAGTCTGAACATATAATTCCAGTAGATTTTATAGCTTTATCTTCGAGTTAGTTAGATTTTGTTAATCATATGTGGGCCTCAGGCTAAGCCAGTTGAAAAATAAAGTGAGTGGATGACGTTAGACACTTTTACTTACTCTTTCTTCTTTTAATTAAAAATGTCATTTGTATGGTATTACGATCAGCTATGCATTCGATCTGGGCTAATCCCAATCAATTTGGAGTCCTATGCAAGATATTATTCAATCAATATCACACTCTACCTCAAAGCTGAAAATATAATTTCCCATAGACATTTATTATATTCGGAGAAACAATAATTTACCTTCAAATAATATAATAAATAATTTAAAAATGTAAGATCAATAGTCGATGCAAAAGTTTAATTATGTACAAAACGAAAACTGTAGAGAAGTGTTAGAAAATAAATTATAATATTACAATTGCACGAATATGTGTACAACGCTCATATGGACTTATTATATTCATACTAAAAATGCGGTTCTTAATTAGTCAGGGTAGTGCATTCAGGTCGAGTTGTAGAATCATCATATGGACAAATGATTCGGGGCTAATTTTATCCTCTCACACGTCAATCACCCCCTCCCCAAAATCTTGCATTAATGTCTCTAAAAAAAGAACCCACCTGGTTCGAGAGGTGAACACTATAGACAAACTAAGACCACGTTGGTAATATGAAAGATAAGCTCAGAGGAGAAAATTTATAGGATTTTGAAAAAATTAGCAAAGCCATATTAAAAACCTATCAGAGGCATCTCCAAAAGAGTTCAATCAGAATATAAAAAAATGAGACCAGACGCGGTCTCACAATTAATAATTAAAGCCCCACCTGGCTCGAGTGTTACAGGCCCAACTTGGACCAACTATTATGTAGTATAAATTGAGCCAAACTCTAAAGGTTTGGACTCATATTTTTTTACTTCGCACAAATTTTGTACTTTAGGCCTGAGTTCGGAAAAATGAAAAATAAAGGAAGAACTCTTCTTTCAGATGTTCTTTCCCAATCTATCTCCCCAAAAAAAGAATGACTAAATAGTAAGTGATGAAAAAGCTAATTTTTATTGGATTATATATGATTAAATGAAACTTTTTTTTCTTAGGTATAAAAGCTTATATCAACAGATATTAAGGGGTATTTCTATTATATCAACATAAGGCTTTAACTTTTAACCTTGAAAATGGGACAATCAAATCGAAGTAAGAGAAAGTCCTCAATTCCAGCATAAATGTTGCTCAACTGTTGTTCAAGGAATTGTACTTGGACACACGCTCTTTGACGTTTACATTAACGATTTAGTGAATAATTTTTCGGAAGTTATATTTTTATACGCAGATGATACGAAAAACATCTGCTCTGATTTAAACTCTAGTCGATAATATTTTACTAAATTTCTTAACTAAAGTGTTACTTTGAGAATAAATAAAATTATTAGTATATGTGTCCTGCTTCCTTTCTCCAAAAAAAAAAAGAGTTCCTCTGCCCATATCTTAAGGTGGTAGATGATTATTTAAGCTTAGGAATTTAAATATCTTGTAATCTGAGATTTAAGAAGCATATACACTACTGACTAAATTATAAGAAATGCCAACCGAAACTTGGAAATCATTAAAACAAGTTTTAAAATACGTAAACCTTCGTTCATGGTTAAACTTTATGTCCTCCCGATCTTAATGTACGGATCTGAGATCTGGAATCCTTCCAGAAACTACCTGGTTAAGCCCCTGAAAAGTTGGATTCTAGGTTTGTGTCGTTTTTTTCTACATAAGGAGATAACGACAACTATCCATACAAATCAATGGACTTGGTCTCATCACTCTGTAATATAGATGAAACATTCAAAATGTTATTACGCTCCACCGAATTTTAAAAAAAAGATAAACCTATTTGGATACTAAAAAGGCTACCTCTTCCACGAAATGGGACTCTCTAATGACAACACTTTCTACCTCCCAAAAGCAAATATAGACATTTTCAAGAATACTTTTATTGAAGATCGGCTAGTCTTTGCAATTTATACCTCTATGCTTTCGTCAGGGAAGTGAGACTGACCTCAAGCAATTTTTAGTTAACTCTGCTTTCGTGTGACATATTTATATACATATTATTTTGATTTTGGGATTCTTTTATTTTGTCATTTATTGATTTATTTTTAATTTTTGCTCTTTTACATTATTTTTTAAATTTTAATATTCTTATCTTAAATGTATTAATTTTGCAAACATTGATATTTTTTATAAATACTAACTATCAGCCCGTTATAAGTCTTTAATTATAGCCACTGGTCGAAAAAATAAATTTCACAATTTTCATCTTACACAAAAGTGACGAAAAATCTATGTTTTGAAAATTCAGTAGCTTGGCTTCTCTGCTCAGGAAGATTATTTTTTTCAATTTTCTCAACGGGAGTATTATCTTGAACAAATCTTCTACCAATACTATAATGGATTAGACAAGTAAGATCAATAAAAAAAATACCTGTAGGAATATACAAGATATTTGTCAACTTTTAATGTCCAAACGTTGGACAAATTGGGATTTTTTAGCACTGTTACTCTGATGCAAAGTAGTGTATGGAGTAGAAACTTGTGCCAGAGAAAAGTTGCAAATAAGCGATTTTTTTCTATCCGGATTTGGCTGCATTGACATTATTTGAAGTAGAATGCAAATGTCCCTTGTGACTCCTCTAATTCGACAGCCCTTAATTACACCCCGGATGTCAGAAGTGGGAAAAGGAAAAGATCAAATGCCCCACACGACATTACCTCACGAACCCCAAAATACAGAATGTATTTTTTTTTTTCCGATGTTGATTCACTCATCTCAATTTTTACATCATGGCTATTTCACAATCTATTCTTTTTGATAACTAAACAAAGTAATAAGTTGTACTATGTTTATACTCCGTTTCCAAAAGGACATGAATACATTTTCTTGTTGATATTATCTTATATTTGCTATTTTAATAGTTATATGAATAAATTTTTACTATCATATACAATCAGAAATATATAGGTACGCTTAAAATAAAATATTACTTCCTAATATTATAATACAAAATCAAATAGAATACCATGTAGAATATTAATATTATTATGTATATGTAGTTCGTTAGTCATAGTAGTACTTAAAAGATAAATAACAGTTGGTATGATTAACTTATTTGGCTAATTACTAGATAATTTCTGACCACTTTTTTTGTTTGTTTCTTTCTGAGGAAAGGTTGCGTGATACATTAAAGGTAACGTCGTGTTTAAGGACAATATAATTATAATACAGTATTGAATAAATACTATGTAGAATTTTAATAGAACAAAATATATTTATATATGTCTAATTCATTACAAAAATTGTAGATTCATAATCATAGCCTAGGAGTACTTATGAGATAAGTAACTGTTGGTATGATTGACTTATTTGTCTAACTACCAATTGATTTCGGGTATTTTTTTCTGTTTCTTCTTGAATAAAAGGTTGTATGATACAGTAAAAGTAACGACGTGTCCCTGGTTGAAATTTTATTATATAAAATTCCTTCCTCTTATGTTTGACATAATTTCACAGCTCTGCACTAAGGAGGTTTTACAAATATAATGTAAGGACCCTTAAAATATCTTTCTTTCAACTTGAATTGCTTTCGATTAATATTTTTATTTTTTTTGATAAATAAATTTTGAATGTTTTTTTAAAGAAAATGATTTTTCGTGGGACCCTCATTTTTATTTTAAAGTGCAATAACTCAGCAAATTCAGTATTATAGACAGTAAGCCCTTATTTTGTATTTGTTAAGTGTGGCTTTGCATAAATTTATATATCAGAATACTAAGCTTAATGACGGTTATTAATCAAATTCAAAAATATTTCCTTAATAAACAATAATATTTAGGGCGATCAAGCACGGACCCTACACCAATTTCAAGCAATGCCCTCCAATAAACCGGGGCTGCACATCAGGGCATAGGGCAAAGATTTTCTTTCCTTTTTTAAAATTTGAATATAACTTCATTTTTTATTTTTTTTCAAAGAATTTTCGTTTTAATCGAGAAAAACAAACAAGAAACAAAATTGTAGTTTCATTGTTAGTTGTTTTGATCAAGATATTATGGGCCACCTTAATGTTTTGTTCTGTTATTTTTTCAAATGGGTCATTATTTAGGGAAAAATTTTCTAATTTCAAATGTCCCAATGCTTCCCTCCTGGAACCGGTCGTTAACAATGTTAGAGTTGCTTAAAATAGGGACATGCAGGTATGTAAAAATAAAAGAACCCTAAAACTAACTTGGTAATCCTGACAATTTGAAGAACGTTTTGGAG
>NW_027294187.1:0-2358 GCF_016086655.4 Lepeophtheirus salmonis | reverse complement strand
GAAAGCTATGAAATGATTGCTATAAGGTTAGTATGTAATGTCTTTTAGTACTATTTTTCTTGTACGCGGTATACATTCAATTTCAGGGTATGTTACTCGTCCATCTTGCCACGTCCCTTGTTGTAAACATTTATTACATCCAAAGTATCTTGTACACTGTTTTAGGACTTTCACCATTGCTTTTGCAGGTGTATCACACACAGCAACGTACTTTTTTCCCTCTTAATCCACTTTTAATAATATCCTTCATTTCAGCCACCAAATTGTTCAAGAAATCCAGATTCTTCTATTTACAAGGAACGTATGTTAAGGCTAAAGGGAAAACACGAGTTGGAATTAGTTGGATTGCACATAAGACAGGTCACATCGATGTCTTGCTACTTTTAAACAATGGAACACCATCAATATTAAGGTATAACTCAAAGGTGTTTACATTTTTAACAGTTTAGATGAGTAGGGGCTCAGTTCACCTTCAATCGTTCTTTTGAACACCAAATTGAACATCCCTGATACAAGTAAATCTGTGAATCCATTGATATTAAGTCCGACGAATGATCATCAAGTGCTGAGTGTTTAACCTTATACTTTAAGGCCCAGTGTCGTCAGAAAGACTTCAGCGAATTTTGTATTTTGCAAATCACAAAGATAAGAATGAGTGTCACTGAAATGATAATCACGTGTGTTCTTTGGCATTTCTGTAGACTTAATATTATCTGCTCAGTCTCAGGCAGTACGGAAAGGGAATTCTCTGGATTGGAATCCACTCTGACGCTGGGTTCTACGATATTAGGGCTAATCTGTGCAACGCCGGGTAATTTCTGACTGTTGTGGTCGTTTATGAGTATTTTTATAATTAATAATAGTCTAATACATAATGATGAATACAAGTATATATTCATACCAATGTTTAATTAATTAATAAAAATCATTAACAATTCTTTAGATCCTGAGAGAAGTATCTTTATATTTTTTCTTTCTTGCCGCAACATACTGCTCATTCAGTGATTCATTTTTTCCCTGTTCTCTAAATAGTGGGGTGAGAGGCTCATCAATGGAGCGGTGCCATCCTTCGCACAAGTTGTTCGTTTTTGAACCACCCTACCTAGTTGCATCATAGAAAATTCCAAAGGACATGACTGAAGAGGAGTGCCCAGGATGTAATGTTGCCCTTCGGCCTTCAAATCCAGGTATCTTCAAGATAGTCTAGAACTGTCAAGGATTCTTCTGGATAATTATTGTTAGTGATGAAATGTTCAAAGTATTTATCCACAAATATTGGGGAATAAAAGCAAAAGATGATAGCATTTGACTTTCAAAAGCTAAGTTAGGATCATTTTTGTAGATGGATTGAAGACCATTAGACTTTATCGATTTGGAAATACATTCCGAGAAATGTAAAAAAAAACCCAAAAAACTTCCCTTTTGGGAAGAATTGGGAAACTTTGGTGAAGGAATTGATGGGTGCACATTCAAAATATATGATTATTTCAAGAGGTGCTAGACTCGGCTCCCACTCCTTCAGTTTGATGAGAAGTCTTGTGTAACTTATTTCAGATTTTGTGCCATTAAAGTACACACTACCTAATGGTATCACGTCTTACTTTACCAAACCAGAAATGGAATAAATTTGTTGAAGTAACTGGTGTACAACTTTAAAGGTTCCATCTGCGTACCAAGTTGAAGACTTAGCCATAGGTTGGACATTCTTAAGCGTCGAAAAAATATTGAGTCTTGCTGGACCATCTTTATCGTCGTGAAGAAGAAATTGTGCAAATGTGAAGCTAATGTTACGCTCCAAAATTTGTGAACAATTTCTAAGAATATCTTAGTGTTATTAAATTTTTGGTAATCTTTTTAACATTGATTTAGTCCAGAGATTGTTGACAAACTAAAAACACGCTCAACTAAATTCACTTTGACTTTTTCAATTGATTTATACGACAGAACTTTGTTGTTGAATTTGTGTGGAAACTTTATAGGCAGGCCAAGTTCCTTGTTATGCAGTTGAAAAATATGATCAATATGATCAAGTTATAAATTCTTCGTATTAAATGTCTTTTAGAAAAAAGGATAGAAATACAAACGTTTTCTTGCTTATAAAGTTATGATAAAATTTTTTGAACAGGCTTACTGTATCAAAAAGCAAGAAATCGAAACTCTTGAGTTTGTAATTTGGTTTCGTAAAATCTGGAATATTTATTTGGTTCCTAATTTTGTCCGAAAATATGTATACATAAATTTAGATCTTAAGTTATCTATCGTGGTCCAACATTTTGTTAATGAATAATTAGCATGTATATACGTTATTGCAGAATTGAAAATTTTGAGGGAAATACCAACATTTGTCGTACAATGACC
>NW_027294186.1:0-2074 GCF_016086655.4 Lepeophtheirus salmonis | reverse complement strand
TGATCAGATCTAGCAATAGTTGACGAGGAACAATATTATCTCGTGCAATGTTCTTTATAACTGCATTATCCCATATTATACGATTAGACACCATTATTAAGATGCGTTCACTGAAGTGCATACTCAAAATTCAGTGAGTTTTTGAATTTTCTAAGTCCATTTTTCCCGCAATAGCTCCTATCTATTTTTTTAGGACCTTTTGACAAAAGCTCTGCTTTTCAACAAATTCAAGTATAATCTTATGATTTTTTCTTGTAAATTCAAATATTTCCTCACAATTTCTTCCCCTTCGAGAAAAAAAAAAGAAGAAAAACGTAAAGAAATTAGATAAAAGAGAAGATACGGATAACATTGGAAAAGTTTCATCAGTTTAATGTTTGAATCAGTGTGATTTACTTACAAGTTCGAACCATA
This sequence comes from Lepeophtheirus salmonis, assembly GCF_016086655.4. Lineage (NCBI taxonomy): Eukaryota > Metazoa > Arthropoda > Copepoda > Siphonostomatoida > Caligidae > Lepeophtheirus > Lepeophtheirus salmonis. The sequence continues at coordinate 1,660 of NW_027294186.1, read as the reverse complement.
TCTTTATATGGCTATTACCACCGTTACGTCATAGAAAAACAAATATATTACAGATTACTCCGATGCTTCTCTATGCTCCGAACGATGGAAATTTAATTATGATTATTTGCCGGTACTTAAAGGAAGATTTTTGTTGCTCTTCGTTACATCCATCCAGTATATACTATGTACAAGGGAAGTTCCCGCATTTTCTGGAAACACGTAGATTGATATTAACAAATCCCTATTTAATATTTCTACGTGGCTAAAAAAAAACCAACTTGATTTTATAAGATTCACTTAATATATTATATTAATTGACAACAATATTCGACCAAAAAGACATGCATATTTGGGAATCTTTTTCTCATGTATTCGCAGGATTCGTTTCTGCAAATAATCTCTCTATTCGTCTCCTAGTCTCAGTTTTCTATTTCTTAGGAAAAGAAGTTCCGAATAGGGTTCGAGTGACTCTCATCATCTTCAATTAGATTCTAATGTAAAAGAAGTGCAAAGCTTGGAATAGGTTTTCTTTGTGACTAAAAAACGATTAATGAAGAGTGAAAGTTTTATCGTTTTGAATTAAGATTGGATTGGAAAGACAAATTATTTCTTTTGGGAATAATTATGTTCTACCACCTAAATAAAGGCAACGATAACATCTATCAACAATTTATTTGCAAACATTCTATAAAAATATATGTACTAAGTTAATCAGTGCCCTCTAATCTTTTCTGCAATGTAGGGAAATATTGATGTTTTGTTGTAAATTTCCAAGCATTTCTGAATTAGACACCCTTGAGTCATAATTATCAATTTTTCTTAATTTTTAATAATAGAGTGTTAATATTTAGTACATACATGAAATTTATTTATTTAGCATATAATTGTTTTTATTGAGGTAAGGGTAGGATTGCAATTATTTATCTTATAATATATGGGTATTGACTAATTTTAAATTAGATGATATATGTTTATTCGAATACTTGTTTGAATATTATTTTAATATAAAAAATTTGAGATAATTTGTAGTTACCAAACTATTCATACAATTAAATAATTTAGAAAGATGAAGCGCATCAGGAAAGTGATTATGAGGATTCAAACAGTTCTTCAAACAGGTGCCTGGTAAAATCAAATTCAATTTTAGCCCTACTTATTGGATGGAAAAGTATATTTTTAGTACTTCAGAAAAATAATTTTAATTTCCGGCCAAGCCCCCCTCCCCTTCCCAAAAATAAAAATTTTTCTTATAAATACTCATTTAATCCAATTTTACTGTATTTTTGTATTTTTTTTTCTTCAAGTTTTTATATGTTGGATGAATCGAGATACAATTTATAGTACAGGGTCCACACCACCGCCAGGCCCATAGGGGATATGAAACCTCACTTGTTTTTAATTTATATTTTAAACGACAACATTTTGAAATAGTTAATTGTTATAACTAAATTATTTTTTGGCTTACAGGGTGTCCACGATAAATTGGAACTACTTTAAACTTCATCCAGATCCATAATGTGGATATTCAGGGTTAAATCATACTAATATACAATACACTATAACTTCCACCACAATTGTTTTGACAACAAACAATAGTCATCATGGAACAAGCAAGGAGAGACACCATCTTCGAATTGGCTCGCACGCGACACAAGCCCTCTGTTATCTACAAGCTTCT
>NW_027294185.1:0-2293 GCF_016086655.4 Lepeophtheirus salmonis | reverse complement strand
TAACCAACAAAAAAAAGTATGTTCATTAAAATGTAATGTTAAAGTGAGAGGTGGTTTGTATTGTTGTTCTTTGGTTACGAGTGCATAAATAATGTTCAGAAACTTATTAATGTATTAGCAATGGATAGATTTTGATCCATTTCATTGTTGTTTATTTTGTTAAAAATCTTATATTTAAAATACTTTCTTTATACCTGTTCAAAATTATTTACTACATATAACTAATAGCTAACTATAGTTATAATTAAAATCTATATTTATAGTCTATACTCAAATGACTCAGTTGTACTTATAAAGCTAGAAAATAAAACCTTTATAATGTATGCATGTATTGCATGTAGACTGTAAACTGTACCTCTTCAAATTTGATTATTTCCATGAAACTTATACAAACTGATATTAGTACCATTTTCCAAAAGTATAAATTAACTATATGCACCAGTTATTTTGATATTGGATCTTGGTAATGTCTGCCTTACCTGACTTTTTTTTAAGCCCTACCTACTTAGGGATAATATGTACTAGGTTTAATTGCAACATCACAGATGTTGATGCATTAGCATTGAAAGTTGAACCAAAGAAAAGTTACTAAAATTCCCAGGATGTCGTTGGTGTATTTGTGACAGTTTGAAAAGATTGCATTGTTTTTGAAAAACGTCAAAAATAAAGCTCTAGAGGCAGGCATAGCCAAAATCCAAAATGAAATAACTTGTAATTCCTAGTTTTTTTCAAAAAACGGAAACTGGGAATAATATCAGATACCATATGTTTATAAAAATGTCTATTTTCCAGAGTTCTAATGTACACTCATGATAGATGGAGTACGCCACCTATTTACTATACTTGGAGTTGTTTGTTATGAAAAAACTACCATTATAAATTAGAAAAGGAAAAACGGTTCTTGGTATATTTTCTTCTTTTTTTGTCCATTGAGAAAAATGATCGTCATCGTGTCAACTTCTCTCTCGCTCTCTTCTCTCTGATGAATAAATTATTACTTATCTTTGGTGTAAATTGTTTAAACATGCAGAATGAAATGAATATAAATGAATTTAAATATTATTATGATATCTTCCCTGCATTAATGGTTTTTAAATATAGAAGGTTGTCCTCTTTATAACAGTAATTCATTTTCACCCTTCAAAATCATAGAACAAGCTGCTCTTATTAACACAGGCTTTTGATTCAGTTGTATCACTCTTTTTTCATTTAACACTACTCAACACTATCGGATTTGTTAAAGAAAAAACTAAGTTTACCCTCAGAAAAAGAAAACTAGTTGATGTGCGTGCTCTTTTACATTATTAAATTGTAGATGTGTTCTCTCTCTGGACAAAGAATTATCGCCTATCTCTGTAAACTAATATTTTGCAATCATATAGTTAAATAAGGCACATAGCTAGTTCAAATATAAATATAATATTTTTCCTGCTCTAGGCCAAGTAGTCACTTGGTGCCATTTTTTCAGACTATATAGTAGACGACAAGAACTGCATAGGTTTCGTCGTCATCAAATATATATACAACGTCGTGTTGTCTTGATGAAACACGTTTCGTCTCCTATTCCCCAATGCTAGCCACGCCCATTTCCAGATCGAAAGTTCGAGATGTTGCCCTTAAGAGGCCAGAACTGTTGTGATATTTTATTGTTCTTTTTTCTTTTTTAAAATAGAAAAATTCAAAACCAATTTTCCAATACAGACGAAAAGTATAGACCCGTATACAATGAAAATGTTCTTGGTCACTTTCGACATATTTCCCTTTCACTTAGCTCAAATTCTTATCAGAGTGGTATTAAAGCTGATGAAATGATATCTTACTCTAAATTTTGGAATTATGGAGAAGTTGCAATCGAGATCAAAAATGTTCGGAAAACAATTGAAAGGTTAGATACCATAGGAATTTGTTTCAAAATTAAATGTTATGGCAAAGATAAAAGGAAAGAGAAGTAGTGGCCGGAGTTAAAGACTATGAGCTAATTAGAGTAGCAACAGGTCTAAAATAAAAACCTTGGTCATTCATAATATTACAAAAACAACAAAACCCTGAAGAAGTCAAGTCGGTGAGTGTTTTTCTAGGTAGGGATGTTGAAACTTTTTATCAAACTCCTAAGCCGGAAGAATATAGGGAGGGGGCGGAATATATTTCAAAAACAAGCCAGGTCTATGAATATAGTGGTAAAAGTTAAAACAACTATTGATATGTAAGACTTCGACTTGTTTAAATGATATTAATTATTCATCATTGTACCTTGTATTAATTTTTTGTCTTTATATTTTTAATTTCGTATAAA
>NW_027294184.1:0-3197 GCF_016086655.4 Lepeophtheirus salmonis | reverse complement strand
GTGTTACCCAAGACGATTCAGATGTTTCCAACGTTTGATTAGTAGGAAATATGTCATTCTTTGAAAACCGAATACCTGCGGCTAAGTAGCCAGTTTAGGTTCGGAAAAAGTTTTATTTTTGCAGTTGATCACAAATTCGTAATAATGAAGAAACTCAATTCCTATTATAGAATTAGTTACATCGGCTACAACAAAAGTCTATAGATAATTTCTACGTGGATTTAATTAATGCAATCCAGGTTCTTTGAGATATTCATTGATTTTAATACTACAGCCAAAAAGCGTGATTCTTTTTTTTACAACTTGAAAAAGGAAGTCACCCATTAAATAGTCATAACAAAGGAGAACAAACAGGGATCGCTCGTTGAACGCCACAAGATTTTTTGAAACTTCTTATGGAAGGAATTGCGTCAGAACAAGTAGTACATGTAGATGTAAATTGATGTCATCCTATCAAGGCGGCCAAATCTGACGGGATATCTCTCATAGCTACTCCCTCCCTCTAGGTCTACACCGTCATACAATGATTATTAAAGAAAAAGTACAGACAGCTCAAGAACTTCAATAACAGAATCATTGACTTCATGATTTTCTTTATTCAAATTTAAAAAAAAATACATTGGTGCTAATCTTTAAGTAGAAGATGATCTCTCCTTTAAAATATTCTAAAATTGTTCACACTTATTTTCTTTATTAAACGTACGGGAAAACAGGTTTATTTTATATCATTAAGATGTGTCTTACTATTTAGGAAGCTAGCATTGAAGGCGGAACCTTTGTTGGCCTTTGTAGCGTTGCTTTTCTTTTCAATAGAAACTTGCATTTCATTAGTTTCTTCTTTATTCTCCGTTTCATTTTGCACACTTCTTTGACGTTCCCTTTTTCCGTGATATAACTTTCATTTTTATTTTACTGATTCTCCTCAACCTCATTATTCCCTTCTTTGAAATATTTTCCTTTCTCTTTCTCTGTATGTCCTTTATTCATGGCAGAACCATTGGATGGATTCATTGGCTGAAATTTTTGCATGTAGGTTCTTACAGCTCCAAAAACGGTTCTGGTAACATTTTTGGTCTTCAGAGCCATGCCAACCTTTAAATAGCATTTTTAGCACAACCTGAGGCCCAAGGTTTATTTTGCAAATTAATCCGTTTCTTTTGACGCTCAGGGAAGCGGCAGTCGAAGAATTTAACCTACCTTAAGCACCATCAGCCTGCAACTTTGTGTTCCAAAATGCAACGGCGGGTACAGTTTAAATTGCCTAAGTCCAGTTCTACACCTGTACAACCTGAGATCCAGGGTGTATTTATGGGACTAGGTTTCCTTGAGGCTCAGGGAAGGGGTGGCTGAGAAATAAAAATTTTCTCGGTCCCAGCAACTCACTTGCACACCCCGTAGGCAGGGAAATATTCGAAGGATTCCTTGGTGCCTAGAAACACGGTAGTGATAGAGTTTAAAGTTTATTTTTGGCCCAGCACTTTACCAGAGGGTCGGGTTATATTTTGGATATTAAAATGGTTCGTTATTGTTCTAAGAATCAGCAGATGGAAATTTCAACCTGCCTCAGAGACCAGAAGTTGATATACACAACCTATGGGTGGGGGTGTATTCTAGCATTTTAGAAGGGTTCATTGGAGCTTAGAAATGCAGCAGTGGTTGAGTTGAAACGCTATTTGGACCTAGTAATAAACCTGTACAACCTGATATATTAGGGGTATTAGAAGGTTTAATTGATGCTCAGGGAAGTGGCTTCAAGACTGCGAGTTGGGCGTCTCACCAAGTATTAAGAAATTACTTCCTCATCGTGTCAAAGAATAGTGCCTATATGCTACGTGACTACGTGTAATTTGAGGACTGAGGAGTACAGAGGTATCTCAGAAAATATAATATGGCACCAATTATTTTATAGAATGCATGCAATCTCATCGAAACTTTTGGAAACTGATTAAATCAGACATCATTTTTTTTAGCCGTGTCAATTTAACTTGGATTTAGTAAGTTCTAATTGTAAATTTTTGGCCATTTTATAGACGTAGAAAATATTTTAATTACTAGACGTCCCCTTTTTCCGACCTAATTTCTGGACTGCAGTGTATTGGAAGTCAGTTTTTTAGAATCGAAAGTGGTCTCTTGAGATCCCTAGAATAAAATAAAGAGACAATAAGGGAAAGATGCGTCATTGACTCATGTATATCAATCAAGAATGTTTTTTTTTTATATCTAATTTTGATTCGTGTTAAATTATGCGCAATTTTCATCTCTTTCACAGTTCACACCTTGTTTAACATCAATTAAAAAAATCAAATCAATTTATCTTATTAAAATGGTGATATAATTTGCCCCTGATTACATGAATGAGTGTAAAACTACAAATTAACTTCGGGTTGTACTCCTTGAAATATAGTTTTCTTTTCTTCAGGGCATAATTTGTTGAAAGTTGCGGATTAGCGCTACTAAACGTCCAAACTACGGTAACGGATTATTATGTTATTCATACCTAGTCCAATAGCTTTTCTTTATCAAGCGAGTTAAAATAGGACAAGTCAACAAATTAACTAATTAATCACTAATCTATAGCTCGTTTTTAGTATCAAATTAAAAAAATGATGTTTTTTTGTATACTAAAGATAATTTTCGATAATTAAAAAAGTCGTAAATTTACTTCAAGCTTAAATTTATACTAATGGGCCTATATTTAATATGAGACAATCCAATTTAGAAAAAAGCGCAATGAAGATATCCATTTTTTTTTAAAGTTCGTTCAACTTACAAATAACGCCTTAGTTTTTATTAGTTTGCCAGTACAATTGAATATATTGATTGTTTTCTAAAGTAGTGATTCCCAACTGGGATTCACTGCTCTGAGTTCTCTTAATTGGTTGCATGAACAGCTTGTATTTCGTAACGTAAAAAAGACACTTTAAAAATGCAATCTATTTCTAACGTTTCAAATGGCGCCCCTTTGTTTATTAGCAAATGAAATCGAGGCAATTCTTCACTGAATAAGGCAAGTAAAAAAACGTTTTTAATCTTCCTTTGCATTGTCTTAGAATTTGATGATTTCATTTTAAATGTAAGAATTATCTAGGATAATTGTAGAATTTTTGAAAAACTAAGTTTATGTTATTGGTAATTTTTTCTTACACAAATTGTAAAAAAAATGTCTTGAATGTAAAGAAATAGTTTATTTACATATG
>NW_027294183.1:0-2801 GCF_016086655.4 Lepeophtheirus salmonis | reverse complement strand
AGTTGTTTGTGGGCGTTCAAGTCCATGGTTAAGAGAAGTAGCTTTTGTTCTTGTACTTTATGAGATGTAACAATGCTTCATTCTCAAAAAAAGTGCAGAGGTCTCTCTCTGAAAATTATGGAACTGACCACGCTTGCAACGTTATAATAAGCCCTTGATTTGACCCATGAGTGGGGATCAGAACTCTCTAAGAGCGAGACTTTTCGTTGTGCCATTATTGAGATATGGCTCAGTTATTATGGATATTTATGATGTTTGCAATTTGAGCTCCGAGTTTGCTACTTTGTGTTGAGTATTAATATACGCGCAGCTTATCATCACTATTTTTTGGGTGGTTTTGTAGCTTGATCCATTCTTCTGCAGCCCTATCAAAGAACTTGTCTATTTTGGATTACTTTTTCGGATTCTTCCTGTTGGGTTTTAAGTTCCTTCTTGGGTCCTGATCGACTTTTTCCGTACTTGGCTGGGCGGTTGTTTGTTCTCTTGATCCGTAATCTTCGGCTTGAGAGTTCAGTCCCTCTACAATTAGTATCAGTGGCCCATTCAACATCCATTGAATTGTTGCAATCACTATCCATATCAGTTTGCTCATTAATTTCATTATTATCTTTTTTGCTGGTGGCAGTATAATCTATAATGCTAATATCACAAGTTGTTTTTGATTTATTACCATCTCCTTGATTTGGTTTTTGTGGTGTCCCCCTCTACTTCTTCTTCCTATAGGTGAAGAATGGGTGCTTTCTTTGGGTCTTGGAAACGTATTTTTTCCTGCTGAAGCTATTCTGATAGTGAAGTCTATAAATTGCAGGGCTTCAAATGCCAGTGGGTCTACCCATATAGAGTACCTCAGCAGGCATTTGAGCAATATGAGTCCTCTTTGAAGGAAGGGTTTCATTATTTGGGCCCCTCTCTGTTTCATAATACTAGGAGCTTGCATTGAATCCTTCTTCTTGTATCAGGATTTTTTCTTAGTTATTGGCCTCTTTCGAGTCCCTTTTTAATTCCTTCTTTAGGACATTGGATCTAACCATCTTCCCCCCCACCCCCACCCCCACATGTTGTAGATGATGGTTTCCCATTTTCATACCCATTGTTGGGTCGATATTAGAATTATTCTCCATATTTATACATAAATAATATATGTAGATATATAATATATCTATGGAGAGAGAGTTGAACAATATTTATCCAAAAGTTATGTTCAATATATATTTATTTAATTATAATAAATGAAGACAAAGAAAGAGATGAAACTTCTTAATTCTTGAATCCCCTTGGGTTTCCAGCGAAGAAAGGAGAGATCCAGGCAGTCAAAGTCAGCCTAAGTCCTCAAAAAGAGTTAACAGGCTCTTATATCACTATTTAATCGAATGAATAGGTGAAAAGTACTTATGTCCTCGCATTGCAACAAATGTAATATCAGCGTTATCCCATATGTCACATTCAATCTCGTCAAATCTCAAGAGTACATCTTTTATCGGGCGAACGGTTTATTAAAAAGTAATTAATATTTCATGGAAGTTTTGATCGAAAATGAAATTATACTAAAGCAATAACATGATCTGTTGATGCCTAAACTTATTGCAGATGATTAATTAGCGTAATTTTGACTTTATGTCAACTGTATATCAAGAAATAAAATTTGCTTAATATTGAGGTCAATGTTGAACCCAAGCTCTTTAACTACGTCAAAAATGGATGTTCACGAACGGAGTGGTTAAAAAAATTACCCCTATTTATGCGAAAAATCATCTCGACCAAAAAAAAAATCTTGTAAAGGGCAAAGTTCTTATTTTGGGGGGCTACATCCCCTCCAGTTCATCTACAAGCTGACTACCCTAATAGGAACTATTCGATTTACAAGAATGGACCAATGCCTGTATTAATCTCCATCTAATCAATTTGTCAAAACCCCAACCTCAATGCAAATTGCATATCATAAAAGAAGATATTTGTTACAAAAATAGCTTCCTGGAAGACTCATTTGAAAAGAAATACCAATATCTAGACATACCTCTGATCAAATAGAAGAATAATTTTCGTTGTGAAAATCGTGGGAAGTAAACATAAAGATGTTCAATGTTGCCTCAAAAAAAACATAATTAATTGGATTTGAAGTAATGTCTCTTTTCAGATTATGGTCATTTTCAATTTAAAGCAAAGAGATCTCAAAGGAAAATTATTGAATATTGAAAAGATGATTAATTGTAATGAGTGTTTTTTCCTTTTTTTGAAAATCTCAGGATCCTTACCCAAGGATTATAGGAGAGAAAATATACAAAAGCCCTGGCACTTTAATAAAGTTTAAGAATTGTTTACTACTAGGAATGCAATTAATTCAAATATATATATATTTGAATGCAATAGTTGTTTTTTTTAATGTAACTTTTTTTCTTAATTTCAGTTATGCTGAAATGTCCTATATATATTCTACAGTGACAGAGTAGTTTGAATTTTTCTGACAGAAATTTCGACTTCTTCTTGGTGTTTACAATTTTTGATGCTTTGAGTTTTGGTCATAGAGATAAAATACATGGAGTGACGACTGATGATACTGAGAATAGGGCCCCGAGACAAGTTAAATTTATCTGTTGCTGTCCAATATCACAAAATACACCCCAGTCCTAATGCTGTACAGGTGAGGTGTAGGCCAAGCAGTTCCTTGCACAACTTGTAGGCCAAGGGGTATTAAAGCATATTAGAAGGGTTCCTTGTTACTCAGAAACGCGGCGGCGGGGAGTTTAAACTGCCTTAGGGACCAGCACTTCACCTGTATAACCTGAGCGGGTCTATTTGAGATA
>NW_027294182.1:0-1063 GCF_016086655.4 Lepeophtheirus salmonis | reverse complement strand
GTGGCGGTTATTTTAATATTACAGTATTGAAGTCAAGGTGACTATATATCAGGTGTGTCGATAAGAGTGGTCTTTGCTTTTGTTATCAATTCTACTGGCTATTTTAATGACATTAGAGTGGAGTTAATTTAGACAAGGAATTCAAATTAATAAAATAATTGTTATTATACATCATATAATAGTATTCTTGACTCCCCTAACGGGAAAAAATGTTTTGACCTCTACCTTGTCCAAATATTGATCATGTGGTCTTTGTTTCGCTATTTTTTAAAAAGCTTGGTACTGCGGGAGCATTACTCCGACCTTGATCCCTAATAAGTTTGAATTTCCAAAGCAGGAAAATATAATTATTAATTAATATATTTTAATTATTAATATATTACCAACATATACTTTTTTTTTAAATATACTCATATCTCTAATTATATTATCATTTATCATTTTCTTTGGCTTTTAAGTAGTGAACTTTATTATTTTAATCAAAGTACTACACAATTTTTTTTTCAGTTGTATTATTTATTTTTTGTGTTATTTACCGAATATAGAGCTATTTTAGGCTTATTAGTGAGTTAAGTGATTATAGTTTATGTGCAAGTGTGATTCCGTAACAAGACATATCGAAGGAGGAGAGAAGGGAATCCCAACCTTTTGAGACGGTGCAGCTGGGTGCACCGATTGGGAATTATAACTATTTCTGAGGAAAGGTAGGAATGATGATTGACAACTTTGCCCGCTTCTCATTTTCTATTTCTATCTTGAAAGCGGAAGGTTAAGATTCAATCATCACAACCTTTCAGGTATAAATATCTGGAGGAGTTGTGAGTTCGTCTCTTATGGAGGATCGGCGAAGGTAAGGGGGTCTCGGAGTCAATTTGCAGAAAGTTTAATTGTCTAATTGTAAAAGACATATTTCTCATTCAGAATCTTTAATTTTATCCTATATAAAAGAATCCCTCGAGTCTAGGGAGGATTCCTACTTCCAACGACCCTCTACAGGCGTAGTAGATGATAATTTATTAGCAAGATATCTCCAATTTTGCTCTATTATTAACGCTGTAATGGC
>NW_027294181.1:0-515 GCF_016086655.4 Lepeophtheirus salmonis | reverse complement strand
CGATGTCCTTTTTATAGTTCGATCTTTTATATCTTCAGAGCAAAAGACAGCCACACCACCTCCTCTTTTCTTCAAAACCATTAAGCGATCTTCACGGGAGATAAGGTTGTAATTAGTCAAAACAGTTTCACCGTTGCTATGATCATCAATCAATGTTTCTGTTATACATACATTTGCAGGCTTGAAGTCGTCAGTAATGCATCTTAAAAGCTCTAATTTATTAAAAATACTTCGTATGTTTATATAAAATATGGTTAATTTTTTTTGGGGACAATGTGGAAAATTCCTAACCTTCTCTTTAATTGGAAAAGGCCAGGAGACTCTTCGTTTTTTTTAAGGGAGTCTTCTTTTATATTGAGGAGGGAGAAAACACGTACCTCATCCGACTTATACTTCATAAAAACTGGCAATGACTGATGGTGGATTAGTAACATTAGGCTTATTATTTTTGATTCTGAACGCAAATTGAATATCATTTGTCTGAATTTGAAATTTGTCAAACATAATAGTATATA
>NW_027294180.1:0-852 GCF_016086655.4 Lepeophtheirus salmonis | reverse complement strand
CACACAGATAAAAATGGACCTGGGACACTCATTATATTTTCAACTTTCAGTCCAGAATTCGACTTGGTACGCGAATGGAACCTTTAAAGTTGTGCCCATATTATTTCACAATGGCTTGATGGATGGGAACGTGATACCTATAGTATATATCGTCATGGTCGACAAATTAGCTATAAATAATAACATATTTTTCAACAAACTTAAGGAATGGAAACTGAGTCTAGCTCCTCTTTAAATATGGACAGATTTCGAAAATTGCATGATAATATGATGAAAACCAAAGGTTAATTTCATTAATCTCATTAAAATTATTTTTTACTCTTTATTAAATTTAATTCAAATAAATTTATCAAAATGGGTTATTGTTTATTAGTATTGTAATACTTTGGAATTTTAATAATCCTAATGCTAATTATTACATGTTTGTGACTCGTAACAGGTAAAGGAATCAGTTCCTGAACAGGAGAAATTCTTCCGGAAAATGCCTCGTGGAATGGGCATTTTAAAAAGAAGAAACCGAAAATCAAAATGGAAACCCTAAAGCTTCAACCCAAATAGCGAAACGCAACTGTTAGCCTGAAGAGATACTATCACGTTGTTATCCTTATTGTATAACGCAATCTTTATTCCGAAAAGAAACAGAAAAAAGGACCAAAATCATCTGTTAGTTAGCCAAATAAGACATTGGTGCCAACCTCTATTTATATCTGCCCCTTTCATATGACGTCAACCCTGCTATTTTCCTTATTTCCAACGTCTGTTATGATATAAAAAAGAAAGTGATTGATAAAGCTTCAATCTAAAATTGCTGTGGGGAAAGAATAAATTATATTATTCTTTTATTTTTCCTTT
>NW_027294179.1:0-462 GCF_016086655.4 Lepeophtheirus salmonis | reverse complement strand
TCTTCAGAAGTGGTTATCTTGGGATTTGATTGCTGTGGGTCTTACCAAAAGCATTTAGGTCATGATTAATGGATATTATTTCTTATTCAAACTCATCAAATTGTAGAAACTTTAGCATACATTGTAATGCTGGAGATGGGGATCAAGTTCACTTTCTAGTAGAGAGTTATCCCAAATTTTCTGCTGATCGCAGCTTTGGGATGATTTATAAATCTTCTCAAAATTTATAATAGTATAGATTGTATTGATGACTTAATTGAAGCAGTAAATAATACGTCTCCAAAATTGTCTGCAAAACAAGATTGAGTTAAATGGTTCAATTGTAAATCATACATATTTGAAAACTTCAGTAATATCACATATTTATGTTCTCCTCTGATCATCCTGGAATTGTAAGAATGAATGAATGGTCCAACAGTAAAGAAATTAAACCGTTAAGGCAATTGAAGAATTGCATTTCAT
>NW_027294178.1:0-325 GCF_016086655.4 Lepeophtheirus salmonis | reverse complement strand
GGAGTTTTTCGAAAAATATGGTCATTTTAAGCCATATTTGACTTGAATTTCATGAAAAAGCTTCAAATTGCAATATTTCTTTGCTCAAACGCCTTTATAGGTCCTCAAAGTGCTATATTTGATGATTAAAAGATGAATTTCTAGTAAAATTCAGTGTAAGTTGGGAGTTTTTTTCGAAAAATATGGTCATTTTAAGCCATATTTGACTTGAATTTCATGAAAAAGCTTCAAATTGCAATATTTCTTTGCTCAAACGCCTTTATAGGTCCTCAAACTGCTATATTTGATGATTAAAAGATGAATTTCTAGTAAAACTCCGTAAATT
>NW_027294177.1:0-1038 GCF_016086655.4 Lepeophtheirus salmonis | reverse complement strand
CAATCATCGCATACCTTGACTCTGTTTTAGTGATACATTTCGAGCCACATTTAATAAGTTTCCATCTTTTTCTATGCCATTGTATTTAATTGAACCCAAAACCTTTGGTTCTTGATGAGTCTGTCTCTAAACGCTATTTTCCAGACCATTATAATTATTCATCTTTTATACTGACATATAGTAACATAGGTCATACTATAGAAAAATATTTATTTAAAAAATAAGGATCTCCAAGAACTTTAGTTGGATTAAATATTTCTTGAGTGATCCCAATTTGTATGTGGCGGGGGGTATAGAAGCAAATATACAACTTTATTTTATATTAGGATAAATAGTGCAAGTTTTATTGAATAAAAAGAGTAAGTCTGAGCATTTGTTAGAGTGTTACAAAGACGTTCTAGGACATGACAAAAAAACTCGAGTGCGGGTACTTATTTTGACGACTGTGCAAAGTTTTATTAGATAAGGGGAGTAAGTTTGAAAATTTGTTTCGGAGTTATAAAAGCTTCTCCAGGATATGAAAGAAAAACTCGAGTGCAAGTACTTATTTCGACAACTGTGCGGAGTTTTAAATAAAGAGAGTAAGCCTGAGCATTTGTTGTGGAGTTTTAAGGACTTCTCTAGGATATGAAAGAAAAACTCGAGTGCAAGTACTAATTTTGACGACGGTGCAAAGTTTTCCCATTCACAGCTAATTCTATAAAACGTCATGATAGCTCTTCTCCCAAACATTTTTCAAATTGTCAAACTTACCACGTTAACATTTAGTTTATTTTTTTTAACAAACATATAATATTCAATACTGATTATCATCATCCTCCCACGCCCTCGTAGGTTACAATTTCATAACTTTATTAGAATACCAATATTTTTTAAAGGATATTCAAATACAGAGACGCAAAAAAAACCAAAAAACATTGCAATAATTTGAAAATGGTTTTTGAATGAACAAAATAATAATGACACATAAACTAATAAGCTATTAATAATTGGGAGAAGTTTAGATTGTTAGTACAATGAAATGAAAGATTATTTACA
>NW_027294176.1:0-679 GCF_016086655.4 Lepeophtheirus salmonis | reverse complement strand
GTTGTCAAAATTTGGGACGCGGAATCAATGTATAGGTATTTAAAACTGCACTTCTCTTCGGTATTTAATTCAAACCAATTAAAAATTTTAAGTTGCAAGTCTTCACATTCCTTTGATCTAATAAAACCATTTATAATTCACTTCAGTTAATATTCGTTGAGGAACTATATGTTGTCCAATTAATCTATTGCGCCAAGAACTGTTTGGATCAATTTGCAAAAATAGAGGCTTTATTCAAATCTTATGTAAATCAATTTAAAAAAATGAAGAAAATAGTAAACTCAATAACTTAAGTAGCGGTTCCATTAATTCAGTCGTCTATAAATGTCGCCAAATGTCATAAAACTTTATTTCTTACTTTGTCTAAGTATGTTAGTATAAGAATGCACATACATTTACGAATGCAAACTGCAATTATCAAAGAAATCGCAGTTCTGGGATAGGTTGTCTATTTCGAAAGCAGCCATTGACTTCTGCACGCAAATAGTCGGGGTCTTGTTTGAAGAATTGGAAGAAAATTATATTCATAGGAAATATAAAGAAATTGTTTGCATTAAAAGATTGAACATAAAAGAAACATTTATCTTACGAGTGCTCTTATTCCCTGTCTTACTTTTAGATAAGTGTAAGATTTGTACAGATACTGTCACATAAAAGGAAGCTTCTTGTCGTGATCAAT
>NW_027294175.1:0-1153 GCF_016086655.4 Lepeophtheirus salmonis | reverse complement strand
TCTTTTCCATAATCCAATAACAGTATTTATTGCCCTTTGCATTGCACTCACAAGTAAATGTGGGGGTGTTTTCCACTAATTAAAAGGAGGATGTCGTTTGCATAGCCAACGACCTTGATTGCTCCTTTTTTAAATTTATAAAGTAAGCTATCAATAATCATATTCCAAACGACCGGGGATAGAACACCCCCTTGTGGGCTCCCATGGGTTGGATTGACACAAATATTTTCGCCTTTAAGCTTGGCTGTGACCCAACGGGTACTTAGTTAAATTTTATACCAGAATCTGATACACTCTGGAATACCGAGTTTTTCCATTGCTGCATCAGCTGAATTGAAATTGTATACAATCAATTGCACCTGTGTAATCAAAACTGACAATAAGTGTGCATTGTTGTTGATAGATTGATTTTTGTACGGTATCGGCCACTTGTGAAAGGGTGATTGGAGTGTTGGAATGACTTCTTCAACTTCCCATTGTAAATCCGCTCAAGTCCTTCAAGCATAAAGTTGGAAAGAGTTATTGGTCTGAAGGATTTGGATAGACTGTAATCTTTTTTACCAGGTTTCGGCAGAAAAGTTACTTTCATTTCCCTCCAGCACCTTGCTGTATAACCAGTGATGATGATGAATTTATAAAGTTCTGAGATATAGGCGATGATGCTATCCGCAAGTTGTTGCAGTACAACTGGTTTCAGTTCATCAGGTACTGAGCTTTTGTATGAGCCAAAGGAGGTCAAGGATTTCCTAACCTTGTTGCTATCCAAGAAGTATATGCCAAAATAATTTACTTGCATGGATGTTCCAGAAGACGTACTGAGTCTACATTGTGGGAAATGAGTTTTCGTGAGTATTCTTAGTCGTTCAGAAGGTGATTGCGCGTTGCCCTGGTACGTTTTAAGAAGACCGATAGCGTTGTACGTCGTTTTTTGAAATTCTATAAGTTGAGAAATATCTTTTGGACCATCCGCTTTGCTACAGAAACTCCTCCATGATTCTCTTTCCTCTTTTCGAAGCGCTGAACGATAAGCATTCTTTGCGATAAGGTTTTCCTCTCTCTGAGAACTACGATGACGCTTTGGTTCGAGTTTGCTGAGTTAATACCTTAGGCTGGCAAGATGTTTAGTCCACCAGGAAATATATTTTGCTATGAT
>NW_027294174.1:0-4055 GCF_016086655.4 Lepeophtheirus salmonis | reverse complement strand
AATACTTATTATCTTATCTATCACGTTGCATTGTTTTGTTTTTAATAGACCCATGTTGGACGCGTATTTTCATTCATGTTTGCGCGTGCCCGATCCTGCCCATGATCTTTAGCAGGGTATAACGCTATTTTTTGTCCCCCTCCTTTTTTTGTCTTGTTTTTTTACTCCTGTAGATTTATTTAATAATTTTATGTTACTTATAAGTTATATAATATATTAAACCATTGTAGGGTCAATATTACTACTAATGAACTGAAACCGAGAATATCTTAAAGCACAAAATCCAAAACTGATCTCAGCTTTTATCTACGTTGCCAGGTTTCGGAAATATCTGGGATGATATTAATTAGAGACTATTATCGTTCGGAGTCATTTTTCATTATTAAGACAATCTTTTAATTCAAGTACGATTAATTAAATTGATTTAAATTGATTTTTTATGATTACATAAATGTTTTTATTGATGATGTATGGTTTTAAACTCGAAATATTTCAATCTTTAAGCTGAAAAATGATGAAAAACGACTCTCTTCATTAGCTAAAATTATAGCACAAGGTCCTCATTACAGAAAAATCGTATTTATTCCTAGAATCGCCCTTACTTCTGGTGGCAATGAGTTTCCATTTTCACTTACATATAAGAAAACAGTTCCCAAATAAGTTAGCAATGTCAATGACAATAAATCAATCACAAGGTCAAATATTTGAAAAATTTCCTTTATATTTACCAAAATTAAAATTTTCACATCTTCAATTATATTTTGCATTTTTAAGTGTGAGAAGGGGGTGCAGGTTTGATTATATTTCCATTTAAATTAACAGAAAACAACAAAAATGTTTATACAAGGGGTTTTTACAATTTTTGGAATTTAGTTTAGAATTTTAACATAAACAAACTAAATATAAATAAGATATTTATAACTTTTTATTGGCTATCTTTAAGATAGCGTATTCGCGCTAGTCTATTATAGTCTATAATATAATATTATTATACTTGATGTACTCGTATGTCCCCAAATAAAAACGCAGAGAGAAGGGTATTTATTTCATAAACAGATACAGACTTTAGATATAAAGTAAGGTTGTTCAGAATTCTGAATTACGTACATACGGCTCTTTTCATTTGATAAACCAGATTCTTCTGTTGTTTTTTTTTTTACTTTAATAAAATGATTTTTTCATGAAACACAAGATCAATTAGTGTCTCAAAGTGTGTTTTGATTCGAAAAAAACAAAAAAACAAACCGACTTATTGAATGGACGGAAGAAGGAAGAATGTATACTGAATACAAATTAAATAAGATCATTATTTAAATGAAGCAAGAAGAGGATTAAAAGTTAATCTTCATTATAGTTGATAGAGAAACATATTTATAATAATAATTGCCAAAGGGATGGAAGAATTTCAAATCTTGTCTATCAACAAGTTTTATTACATTTGGAGTTATTTAAAGAATTTTTAAAATAATTCGAAATAAAACTTATAATACGGATACGCCCTAGTATTATCGATGAGTCCATCCATTATTTCTTTTTCAATAGGAATAATCCATCATGTGTACAGTCTAATGATAACAGATAAGTGATTAGCAATTCTTCAATTCGAATTCCTGTGGTGTTTGTCTATTTTTCTTTAATCTCATATTTCTTATTCATAATTAATATTACCTATTTTGTCTCTGGTTCGAACTCATTAGTCATTGTATAATTGAGATAATTATTATTTACATTAAATAAAGGAAGGTGATTTTTACCTTTGGCCAGCTTTATCCAAGACAAATTTTACGTAGGTGAGCTTTTCGGCCAGCGATTTTATGAGATTTTATCAAATTCATTGTCGTTTTCTCAATCTATCGGAGCAGCTTTGTTCATAAAATTCTGTATTACACAGGTAGACATGAAGATTATTATTAGTTACTTTTCAGTTTGCCAAATATCAATTGATTCTACTAGTATTTTTTCAGTCTCTTCTTTTTCTTTTCTAAACCTTACAATATCCTTTGAAAATATGTGCAAAAATACATAACAATATGGAGAGAATCATCCTATATTTGTTCTTTTATATGAAGCAGAAAATTTCAAATTAAATTTTAATTTCTTAATGTCCGGGCAACAGTGGGCAAACCTACTCTTCTTCTTTCAAAAAAAAGTGTGCTAAGATACATAATAGTTAATATCATGCAGAAGAATAACTACTATGTCTTTTTTTAATGTGCAAAGATACATAAAAACATACAGCGAGAATAATTCTTTAATTTTTCTTTTATATACAACAGAAGAGTTCAGAATTAAATTTTCATTTCTTAATGTTTGGGCAACGGCGGGGAAAGTCTAATCTTGTTACTAATTATATTTTAAATATTAAAATTTCTAATCATCTTGAATGTATCTCTTCATTGTTGCAATCCTAGAATATTCACACCAAGGAAGGAGTCGACTCTGCTCTCTTATGAAGCGTCGTAGTTTCATCGGGTGAATTTTCATCCTGTCGTCACTCATGGAATACCGAGTTCCGAATAAGGGCATCTGTAGAGATGTATGCTCAAGTTGGAAGTATCTTCTTTCGATTTCCTGTATCTGTTTTCAGTTCTAACTCTTGCAGAACATATCTGAAGAGTTTTCGAGTTTTTGTGTCATAAAAAACTAACTCTAATTTTCACAGTTGTAAAATTTTAATTTTATCTGTATTAAAAAATAACATATATGTTATATTGTGTATCCAAATATGTGTTCATCAACGAGACCCACCCCTCATTGTTATGAAATTCCTATACCAACATATAATCTTCCTCTAGAAAATCAAAGGTGACATTGAAGAATGAAATCATCAAGACTTTGAAATTTTAGAAGATACACCATGTCACCTTTATTTAATTTGAAGTTAGCAAGAGATTACATGGTTTAATACGTGATTTGGGGTTATGAAAAAAACATCTGATCTCCTACCTTCACAGTTTAAAATCAGAAAAGTTTACTGAAACCGAAGTTAATGCCTCATAAATTCCAAAAATAGAAAGTAATTTCCACGCAATACAGTGTTTTTGATGCCCCAAAATACAAAAACTCATCTGAGATGAAGAGTTGATCAATAAATGAAAAGATCTGAAAGGAATGCTTGTTTTTTTTGTTTTTTTCAAATATGTAGATTTGGGGATCTAGGGAATTCCATTGTAACTAACTTCAAAATTTAGTACGTATAAGATGGAAGAATACAGAGCAATCGATAGAAAATGAGTATCAAACTTCATTTTCTTCCTAATAATCTTGGTCATGTAAGTAAGGAACAAGAAAAAGATTTCATTAAGGCTCAATAGTAATGTAAAAACGTTGTGAAGAAAAATGGGATGTCGATATGATGACAAACATTAGCTGGAGAATAAAAAGAGACTGTATTGAAGTTGAAATAAGATTAAAAAAATATAAACTAATAAACCATTACCGCCTGAATTTTGTCTAGTGAATTAAAAACCAAAATTATCATTTGTATAAACTTTTATAGGCATCATGATAATATAAATGAAAAAACATTAGAAATATTTTTAATAAAAAATACATTAAAAAAACTTTGAGATCCACTTGGTCTCATTATTTAAAAAAAGTAAATATTTATATCTATGTATCGTGGCTTTGAAATTATATTCGGGTGAATGACTAGAAATAATCAAACTAGAGATTCATAACAAATATTCTAAACATAGAAAAGATATATAATATTCTTCAAAAACATATTCCTTATATTGATCATAATTAAGTTGAAGATATAGACTTGAAAGTTAATGCTACACCTGTTTATTTAAAATAAACTTTAAATTACATCCAAGTAGTAAAGAGCAGTAAAATATATTCGTATATCCATATTAAAATGGCTGTACTCTTTAAAAAAGTAGATTTTGTGTTGTTACTAGTGTATCTGAAATCTCTTAATGTTTATTTGAAAAAAAAAATTATAACCTATTAACTAAAGATATGGCTGCTAAAGAGGATTTACAGAGTGATAAATGTTTGATTTATTAATAAGTGATAAAATATATATGTTGAATTAGTCAATGTTAAGT
>NW_027294173.1:0-964 GCF_016086655.4 Lepeophtheirus salmonis | reverse complement strand
GTTTAAGAGATCTAAAAAGGTATCTTCTAAATAATAAAAATTTCACAATTTAAGCAGAGTTTTTAGTTATTTTGAATTTTTCCTTGATTTGAAAAAAGCTCGATGTTGATTCAATTGCCACTAAATCCTCAGGATTGTCATTAATCCGTCACTAACAATCTGCAAAGAGTTTTTAAAATCGATATATTCTTACAGTTCTGGAGGCTTGGGATGGCTTCTTTATGAATTTATATCCATTCCATTTCTTTATTCAAATTATACCCGATTCAAGTGTTGACGATGTTGAAGGGATGAATATAACGAGGTTTTTTGTAGTCGGTTTACTTGAAGGAAATTTTTACGTCTTTGCTGGCTTATCTTATTTCTACCAACAGGAAATTTGGGATAAGTTTCTTTTTTTTTTTTGACAACTTTATTATTTGGAATTGGAGGCATGGTTTCAGTGGTGTTAACTCCTGAAGAATATAAAAGTAAGCCGGTAAGCCGTTTCTTGGCATTTTTTTCCTCCCTCCATTTTCTCCACCTACCCACGACGCTGGCAAGAGAGGTGTATCGTTCAAGATAACCCTTCAGACGCATTGTGCCGTAACGTAATTACTGACATAGATAACCGCTCTTTTGTTGGTGTAGCGGCGACCTTCATAGTCAGGTAATGGTTTTGTAAAGGATTATGTGGTGGATAAGATACGTATATAGTATGTGTGCCAGTATTTTTATTATTTTGTTCCACTCAACAAGGGATTTGTGATCCCCATTTTTCCTTACACTGGTGATTTCTGTGGCCTCCTTGGCAATTTCTTCATGTAAAAATTTACGCTTAGGGGGTGCTTGTGGAAACTTATTAATATTAGAACCATTACTACCATTTTTTCATTTTCATTCTTACTATTTTTTGGGAGAAAAGTAAAAATTCATAACTAAAAGCAATGAAGAAGTCAAAAGCTGGCATCTGGGATGAATTGAA
>NW_027294172.1:0-1993 GCF_016086655.4 Lepeophtheirus salmonis | reverse complement strand
ATTGAAACTCCATCTGGGACCATTTCCCACGATCGGCCAAAGTGATTTTTTCTATACTGATATAAATTGATATTTGAGTCCGGACTAGAGGTGGTAATCAGACAAAGAATGCTCGAATACTGGTCTTTTTAAATATTTTATAATAAATGGATCCCCGGATATAGAATGAAATATTTCAAAAGAATATTTTAAGAAAATTATTATATCATGTTTTTTTTTTTTTTTTTAAATGTCATTAATTGTATAATTAAAGTAATGTCTTTTCGATCAAAATGGTTATTTGAAAAAATAAATAAATAGTAATAGATTAAAATATATTATATTATCCTTCGCTAAATCTCAAAAATTTTATATATACGAATTTATCCCCTCATAAATGAGCATTTTTAGTCAAAACTGGGTTTTTAGACCTTGGATCGATATTTTCACCCATTCTCACTCTATAAATTAGAGATCAATTTTTGGTTTGATATTACTTGATGAATTAAATACAATTTTGAAATGTATACATACATAGAATAAAAATACATGTTGCACAATTGATTTAATCAAGCAATGCATAAATATGCATTATGTAGATAGGTAGATTATGCCATTTCCAATAAGGTCCTAGAAAAATAAAGTGAGAAACAACACTTAAGCATTGCCAAGTAAAACCTTTTCTCTGAGAGGAATATTGAATTATCTATCATTCCATTGTTCTTCAAATGAAAATGAGATCAATAAGTTTGTAGATGATCTGGGACATGAGATCGACATTGCAATCATCAATTTCAGAAAGTTTTCATCCCTTTCAATGTTTATGTAAAGGAAAATGAAGTAATACACCTTCTTCTCAGAGGACATTACATTAAATATACCTAAAAATAGTTAATCTTCCAATCCAATTAATTATCAATTAATCAAATCCATCAGCAAACACTGTACCTCTCCTAAATACTTTTATCCCTGGAAAGGATAACTAACCCCTTCCTAGGAGTACCTCCAGGATTTTATTTTGAGTTTTGGTTCTCTTTTAGAAGAAACAAATCATTTGAATTCGCTTATCAAGGGTAAATGACTTGGTGGAGGCAGGGACGCCCGCAGGATTATATAGCTCCTCCCCCTTTGCAGACGCCCAAGGTAGGAAAACTGTCATTTCGCTGCTATCGAACACTCATTTTTAGCTCTGGTTCTGATGGCTGAATTGTAGTAGATGGTTTCGGTAATGATAGCTCATTGACAGTACGAAGTGGTTCACAAGAGGCAAAAATATAATTTGCATATAGGGTGTAGTAAAGTTCAATATGAGCCTATAACTAATTTATTAATTTAAATACATTATAAATATTTTTATTTGTCATCCCTATTCTTTCAAGAAACTAATGAGTCAAATGGATTGGAGTCGTATAATATAAATGTTTGGATTCAGAGCCAAGATCACAATATATTATTCCAAACTGAAACTATTAATTAAGAATAATTTATTTTTAGATGTGCGTAGTTATAATGAAATTGTTTATATTTATTTAGTATTACAAGGACTGAGAATTCAAATTTAATTTCGAAAGTATGATTTCAATAGTTTTTTCAGGTTGGATCCTGCCTTCCTAATCTGCAGCTATTTTAAAATTTGTATTTTCCAATCATAGACAAATATACATATCATCTGTGCTTCAAACCTACTCCGTGAGTAAATACATATGACTCTGCAGACTCCCGCCTCACTCATCAGCCATAATTATAACTTCATGGGAATTAAACGTACCTAGTTCATAAAAATAAACATTATTTTCATCCTTTTTTTTTCCTATGGGAATATAGAAAATCGATACAGTCTCAATGAGGTTTACAATTCGTCTTATTTCGGAACCAAATATAGTTATCCCAATGAATGAATTACATTATTAATGCAACATTAATGGAAGAATATTTCATATTATTTGACTACTAGTAAATTTGTAGCCTGACAAGGCATTAATATTATTGGATAACTGTCATCCAATCTATCTTG
>NW_027294171.1:0-589 GCF_016086655.4 Lepeophtheirus salmonis | reverse complement strand
GAAGTCCAACAATGCCACTTACGAATTTTAGTAATTTGGGACTCCGGCCAATACTTAATTATGATTGCAGTTGATTCTACATCATTGGAAATTAAAATTATTTCAAAAGTCAGTTACTCTCTTTGATCAGGAGTCAATTTATTCCTGGTTGGATTATATACATACAATATTGGCTGTACTACTGAATAGAATATCATTTTCAAGGGATGGACTTGAATTTCAAAATGCAAGTCTCATAGTTTAAAAGAAAAGGAAACAAAATCCTCACTTCCTGGTACAGGTATTGGCATCATTGAACAGATTCTGAAAATTGACGCCCAATGGAATCCTTTCAGTTTGGAAAACAGAAACCCAAAAGAGGAAAACGTAATTAATAACGAAAATGGCTGGTATATGATACCTCTATTTTTATCAAGAGTGGAGAGAGAGAAAAAATGACTCACAACGAAATGAGCCATAGCAAGGCAGCTACCCTGCGTACAAAAGTTTTGAAAATGAACCCCGGGATCTTCAATTACTGTGTCTAAGATTACCACACAGGTCCCTCTTTACTTCTGTTAGAAGAATACTAAAAGATGAAATCCTCCTT
>NW_027294170.1:0-846 GCF_016086655.4 Lepeophtheirus salmonis | reverse complement strand
AACTCTTACATTGTATGTCTACAGTTCTACCGATACACAATGCTTTATTTTATAGAAAAAAAGGCCAAAACCCCTAAATATTAATATTGTTGAATTTGTTTTTTGTCTATGTATTGATGCGTCTAGTCGCTCTGCACACACACAAAAAAAAGGGTTTTGAAGTGATAAAAACATAGTTTGTAAGAAATAGTGTTTCATTTATTTGTGTAAACCACACCACAAGTCATCCCCTTAGTGATAATTTTAAACTGAAAAGTGACCTATTTGGCTCTGCTACGATGAAATTGTCTGCCTAGGAATTCTACTCCTGAGATATTGTAGCCAACATCAGTCATACATTTTTGATCTATCATCGTTGGACTTGATGTAAGACTTACTGGATTCGGTTTTTTTTTCTTTCGTCTCATTTGTTTTCTTTGCATTTAATTCTTTTCACTCTACACTTGAGATTTTTAATTTTATTTTTCCCCTTCTTTTTCAAAGAAATATTGTGTCCATTTTTGCGTGTTTATTCCTGCTAGTAGGATAATCTACACAAGAAGGAAATATATATATATATATATATATTTCGAATCTATCCCTAAAATTGAAGAAAATGCTAATGTCCGCCCTCAGAGTGCAATAAATTGCCTGACATAAGTCAAGATTATGTTTTATGCAAAAGTCCTTTCTAAGAATGAGGAAAATGTCAAAAATGTACTAAACAAAATGGACCTTAGTGCAAGTTTCCGGGAACTTTGTTATATCCTTAGCAGATTCAAGCCAGCGTGCTTTGCCAATGTAAATATGAAGTAGTTATTCGTCTAAATGGAGCTATAAATTATGGTTTCACAGAAGACGAAATCA
>NW_027294169.1:0-785 GCF_016086655.4 Lepeophtheirus salmonis | reverse complement strand
GAACCATAATTAAGTTAATGGAGGATGTTGGAAATTATGTCATTTATAGAAATACCTCAATTGTAAATTGTGAAGTTAATATAATTTTCAGTATGTGTAGAGTCATCCACACCAAATTACGAAATGGAACTCTGAATTTTGTACCATCTAACAGTAAGTATTTTTTTTTTAAATCTAATCATAAAATATGATTCTATTTTAGCTAAAACTATCAAGAATTATGACACACAACTCATTAAATGGCAAAAACAAGCGCTTAAATGGTCACAACAACGGGAGTAGTAGCTTTGAATGGTTTGCAACTAGTTTCTCTGGCATTAGTTTCTTCACTTAAAGACTTGGGTATGATCCTTAGGGTTTCCAATATTATATTGTCATTTTTCAAAAGCAAGTTCAAGTTTCCTTTCATATATATCATTTTCAAAATTGTTGGGGTAATGGAAGATCTCTTCGGCCGCAAAATGTCTGAATCCACACAAAAAAGAACCAGCGAGCTTCTTAGCTCTTGAGACTAACTGTATTCTCTGACATTTGTCTTTCTATTCCTTCAGAAGTTGATTCTTGACATAATTAGCCCAATCAAGATTCTCCTTACAAAGGTATAAGACGGTGGGGATTTTGTGGCAAGGGTGAATGGACGTGGCCATGAAAAGAATCAAGTTCTTGAACAAGTAGCCTAACTTTTTCTCAAACACCTTGGAGCGTCTATTGCTCACCTACAAAAGGTGACCCACCAACTTGGTCCAATGAAAATTTAATATAATTGTAACAATATATCAACAATT
>NW_027294168.1:0-1049 GCF_016086655.4 Lepeophtheirus salmonis | reverse complement strand
AATAAAGTTTTTCTATGAGCAGGTAAAATAAACTCTTATAAACGTGCTAGAGATAAAGATGAATTAGTCAACAATAACAAATACCAAGCTTTGTTACAATAAAAATAGCAAAATTAGATACGTTATTCATGGAAAATGATTTATTGTACAGAGTCAAGCTTAAAATGGATAACATCAATGACCTATCAAATTCACGACTTCCGTCCATACTCCATGTGAGAAAAAGAGACAAAATTAAAAATATAGAACTACTAGACGATAACGGACAGTAATTAAACAACCCTAAAACAATATGAGAAAAAATACGGAAATACTTTTTTGAACTCAATGAGGGCTTTGATTGTCACGAAATAATAGGATGCCAACAAATGCCACTGCAAATACCTCAACTCTGATTACTATTTTTCTTTAATGTGAGATCCATTGAATGATATTCTTACCAACGAAGATAATGAATAATTAGAAACACACATCACGTCTTTCGAAAATAAAAGAGATGTCCAACAAGGAAATCCAATATCAACATTTTTATATAACATTAGGATAGATAAAATTCTTCAAGACATCCAGAAGGATGATATAATTTCAAGTGCTAAAACTATCCAAAGCAACTTGAAAAGTCTCTTTTACGCTGATGACTTAACGTTGGTCTTTCGTGACGGCCCTCTTGTCAATATTAGTTCAATTAGGAGGAACATGAGTCTTCTCCGTAACTTTTCGACTGTTTCTGGTCTGACGATGAGCCCTGAAGAAAACAGAAATACTCGGCCCATTTGGGGATATAATTGAAAAAGAAGGGTCAAACTTCCGAATCACAAAGGATATTAAGCTCCTCGGGCCTGGGTTGGAAAGTCTGGATACCTATACAACAAAAATGAGATCGTAAAAAGGATTGATCAAGCCTGTTCCTTCTTTAATAAATTTAACCTCAACATGTGGGATAAAATCCTTGCATGGAACGCATACATTTTACCAAAAGTGTTGCACCTTCTAAAATCTCCCATAAATTAACTGAAATATAAAATACATTCCTTCAGATGAAAAAGAGA
>NW_027294167.1:0-1057 GCF_016086655.4 Lepeophtheirus salmonis | reverse complement strand
ATCGTATTTCATCAAGACAACACCAGGCCGCAGACATATTTTATGACGCACCAGAAGCTTAGAGAGATCCGATTGGAATTTCGTATGCATCCACCCTACAGTCCGAAATTGGCATGAAGTGACACCCCATGTTGTTGTCTATGGGCAACGCACTTTGGGTTTAAATCCTTGGCCTCAATAGAGGCCTTTGAAAAGCTGTCTGGGTCTGATTTTTTTACCAATAGGGACAAGGTCTTCTACAAGAAAGCCATTATGAAGTTGTATTGGCAACAAGGTATCACACTGAACGGATCATACTTGCCTTAAATCGAATGATGGTAATATTTCTTATAAAACATTGAATTAAAGTGAAAACGAAATTACTTTTTCCCCCAACTTATTTTTATAATCATAGAATAAATGGGATTTGAATATATTTCAGTGATGAAATATTTTGATTTGTCGCATTGTTGATGCCCACCATTTTAGGAGAGGCATCAACGCCCAAGTTTTATAACAATTTTTTGTAAGTAGCTCTAGATATTTTGAAATTTCTTCACAAAATTCAATTTTGTGTCAATATATAGATTTTTTTTTTTTCCCCAAAAATAAAAAAATTTAAAATCTATATTTGATGGATGAAACTAAGTTTCCACCTCTTCTTGCCAAAAATAACCATTTCTTTTTAGGATCAGCTTGGTACTTTTATATAAATGTAAAAGAATTTCCTATTTTGTATATCAACCTTTTTTGACGTGTATCTGTGATGGATTCTTCAAGTTGGCGTTTGGATCCACATGTTCCATGTCATCTTCAACTCTCTGTAAACCTTTTTAACAGTTAGAAGAAAGTCCTCCAATTAAAGAAGAACATGATTATTGTGCAGTGTTATGTTCGTCTTTATTTAGGACTTAACTGGAAGGAACTTACATCTTTCATCTCGGTCCGATTGAGTGCAGTCTTGACTATCAGCCCTAAAAATTAACAGGTTTGGTCACTCAACTTTATTTCTTCTATATTTAATCAGTTCTAGTCCTGACAGTCTTAAGGACCGACAATCATGAGGAACGGTCCCAAG
>NW_027294166.1:0-2129 GCF_016086655.4 Lepeophtheirus salmonis | reverse complement strand
TTTCCTTATTCTATTGATAATGAAAAAACACAAATGTAGAATTTTCTGGCTGTCTCAGCCTTTATACAATAGTAGTCACCTTGGTCGAAACTGAGAGGGAATACAAAGACTAGGTGTGAGTATTATTATCCATAAATACTTAACTAATTAGTAAAAAAAAAAAAATGTCTGGATACTATTGATTACTTTTCAATGCATACTAATTGATCAAATGTACGGAACTTTCTCTATGAACGAAATAGAAAAAAATATCAATTAGTTCAATTTATTTCATATTTTTGAAGAATGTTTGATTGTTTATAAACTTAAGCAATATTATTTAAGCAAACCTACGCACGTTTATTTGAAAATTGATTGCAAGCTGTACAATTTGAGATATCTTTCGTTTTATAGTAATGAGGATTTAAATATTTCATCATGATAAAATTAATATGCTCATCGCTATTTTATTATAATATTATTTATGGCATATCAGCGGCCATAAATAATAAATTGATTTGGCTCAATGCACATTTTGTATGCATAAGTAATATATATTTATTTACAATATACAGGGTGTACCCTAAATACTGTAAAGAAAAGTTACTCAAATTAAACTTATATATTTCATAGAAATTTAAAGATATCAATGTAAAAAATTGAGGAACATTATTGAATAATTGTCATCAGAGCATTTTCCGCATTTATTGGTGATCTTTCATATAAGAGAGAAATAAAAGGTAAGCCAGGTGTAACAAATTTCTTAGTCAGTCAGTCTGGCACGAATCCTAACATTGTTTTAATGATGCTAAGTTTTCTATGAAACTCTATTCAACCTCACAAAAATGATCGGATTTTGTAAATAAAAGTTGATTTACTTTGTAAGGATCTATTGATGTAAAAACCAGTAAAAGTGATGGTATAGGTGTACATTATAGGGATCAAAATTAACAGTATTGAGTACGTGGGTAACATCTTGTATCCAGCCATGTGTCAATCTCAATTCAAGTAAGAGATTTATACCTTTCAATAGAATGGTACTCACTTTCATACGTATATGATGCAAAAGTGGTATGAGACTCATTTCTTCTTAACTTTTGAGCAATAACTTTCCCTCAAATTAGTCAAAATTTGAGTCTGATAGATTTTAAAATCTGTTTCATTTTAGAGGGAGGGTTTCCAAGAAATCCCATTCTAATTTGGATGCACTGGAAGCTTCACTAATTAGGGAATGGGGCAACATCCCGATACAGATAGCTCGTTTCTACTATTATGCCTTATCTAATACACTCAAGGCTGTAGTTTCTGCCACAGGGGACACCTTTAGTATTCCTGCAAAGTTTTAGGTTACTAACTATAGAAATAACAAAGTTATATGTAATTATTTATTGTATAGTATTTGGGGTTCACTCTGTACATAATTTACAGAGAATATGTATGGTCCATGCCATTCACATCTATTGATCTACACTGCAATTCATACTAACAACAATCTTTGAACGTGCATAATATTTGAGTGTTTACAATCTGAATTAAATAGCAAACTGCGTAGGTGTATTTTTCCTCAGGTAAAACTCATGACTCTCAATTATTTGTATTTGCTTCTTTACCTTCCACCTTTTTATTTTATTTTTTAATCTATTCGCTTTTTGGGGTTGTTACACTCCACAGCTCATAGATTTTTTTAATCTAAAAGGTAGTAATGAACGGAGATGAAGGTAATTTGGGACATCTCTACAAATTAAAGGATAGCAAATATCCAGATGTATTTAGAACAAGCTTAAAATTGGGCGGAAGATGAACATTGGTGATGTTTTTTGTTAATTTCTGAATGCTTCAATGACTTAAGGGGGAAAAGTGACCGAGAAACGTTTTTTTGTTTTGTTTATTGAACAGAGTTATTTCTACGTTCCCTTTTTATTTTTTCTCCAAAGACATATTTTACCCAGAGGCTATGGGTGGGTGACCGCATCTATCATGCGCAAAGTTGATTATTCTGTAGAGAAAACAAGGTGGGGGAAGAATTATGGTATCATTGTTTAAAATACTGATGTGATTATCATATGCCTGCTTTATTATGATTTTTGAGGGTATAACGAAAGTATTTATTAGCAAAATGTTTAATGAAGATATCTAAGTATATCAATTGA
>NW_027294165.1:0-955 GCF_016086655.4 Lepeophtheirus salmonis | reverse complement strand
TTAATTAATTAATAGAATAGGTATACATTTAGCATTAAGTAATGTACAGATAAATTATATTTGTAACTACTAATAAGAAAATAGTTCTTGTAAAATACACATGCTCGTTTTTAGCGTTCAAGTCCTGTAGTAAAAGATGTCTTTTTTTGTATGTAAATATGCTTATATACAAATTCAATTTTTTTCTTTTCAACCTGTTTTATCTAATAGTAGAAAAGACATTTTCATACCAAAATCATTTCTCTAGCTTCAATATTAAGGAAGTTATGCCTAATTTATCATCTGAATTTCACGCTTTTTTTTCGTAGTGTTAAATCTGTTAATGTAATAACCTACACCAAAATCTGTGATCTAATAAAATATGATATTTCAATAAAACAACACAACTTTCTTAAACATCAAGAGAATGGAATCAAATTTTCATTGACAAAAGTAATTTTTTTTCAAAATTTTTGTCCTTTAAACTTGGCATCGATCTTTAAATATTTGACAACCTTTTGAAAACACTCTCTCAACGGCCGCTGAGGACGGAAGTGTTGCATTATTTTGTAGAAATATTTTTTTAATTTTTGGAAAGATTTTAAAAGATCTAAAGAGGTGTCTTCTAAATTCATACAATTTTCTACAATTTCATTATTGGTTTGATTTTTTTTGAATTTTTTCTTCATTGCAAAAAAGCTTGATGTTGACTCAATTGCTACTAAATTTTCAGGATTGTCAGAAACAATCTCAGTTTGGATGAGAACGCTACCTTCATCCAATAAGACTTTTTTCATATATTCTTGTAATTCTGGAGAATCACTAAAACATTCCAAATCTTTAGATAATGGATGAGTAGTTGTAGCGAACAAATGGATCTTATCTTTAAAAAGGGGCCCAAATCTTTTTTTCGATTCCAACTAATAAAGTCTCTACTAGAGCTACTACAGGAATATGGGCACTGTGTATAATAACG
>NW_027294164.1:0-590 GCF_016086655.4 Lepeophtheirus salmonis | reverse complement strand
TTTTTAATCTGGAATCCTGAGGCTTTGTAAGTTTTATAAATACTAACATATTCAATGCAGATTGTTTTCTAGTTCAATTGTAATTGGGAGGCACCGTGAGTAAAGATACTACTCATAAATTCTTACACAACTTTAGAATGAAACTGGGAATATAATAATACCATATTTATATAGAAATTGAAAATGAGTGCTACGGATTTGCAATTTATATATATAGAGAAAATAAAACATAAATACTAAATTTCCCAATTACATTAAGACCAACAAAAACTAACTTTAAGCAATAAATGCACCTACATATTATAAATATTGTACATCCAAATAGTTTCTTTAAATAATAATTTAAATAATTCTTAGCTATATAACTATTAATCTGAAGGTTTTAAACCATCAAAATCCAGCGATACCCTTGAATATGACTTTCCATTTTTATATATTTGTGAGCAATCTATGATAATAAGATAATGTTCCCTTTCAAGATATAAAAGTATAACCAACATATCATGTCTAAATAACTTTATTGGAAATCAAAAATGATATGAATAAGTTAATAAATATATAACATCCTCTAGCATTTTAAAATTGATAGG
>NW_027294163.1:0-602 GCF_016086655.4 Lepeophtheirus salmonis | reverse complement strand
CCACCTTGATAAATTCTCACTTCACGTTGTTAAATTAATATTATTGTTTTAATTTTTGAGTCAATACAACATATGTGACGCCACTCAGCTCAGCCAATCAAAATGCAGGCGCTAACCGACACGCCTATATTATCTACTACCTCGTATCATCTAAGTTTGAACTGTATTTAGTAAGAATGGCATTATTTTCATTTATTGAATCATTGTGATTGTTTTAAAATTGTTTATTGCGTAGTGCATTATATATTTCTGATTATATAAATTAAAATTAAATAGCTAAAATGGTGAAAATGCCCTGTGTGCTAAAATGTGTTAGTTAGAGGAAAAAATAATTTTTTTACAGAAAATATCGTAATATCTTTTTCTAAATGAAAATATTGCAAAAGATATATGTATTTCAAGTCCACTGAGAATCAAGTGAGAAGCCGTCAAAATATTCTGTTGTTTGCTTTAAGCATTTTAATGCAGAAGACTTTATTAAAAAAAGTCGAGAGTCTCATACTTGAAGGCAGGCGAAAAGAAATACTACAGCTTTGTCTCGAAACATTTTAGAAAAAGATGCTTATCCCCACATATTTTCAAACCTTCCTTCAAATCTAGTA
>NW_027294162.1:0-591 GCF_016086655.4 Lepeophtheirus salmonis | reverse complement strand
GTAGCTTTGTCCTTCACATGTTTTAAATAAGATTTATTTGAATGAACTTTGTTTTATTTATGTTATTTAAAGAAAAAATAGTATAATTATTTTGTGTGGTTGATTTATAATTTTGATTAGTACAATAATCATTAGCTACTTTTTTATGCACCAAATGCCAGGGCCATCTGTAAGTTACGTTATTGTACAATGTTATATATAAATTATAAATTCTTGTCGTGAAGGTGAGTTACATGGCAAACCAATTGATTTTTTTTAACAAAGTCTGATGCAAATCTTAAATTATAACGTTTCGGTTTCTCTCATTCGATTAAAGAAATATTCTTTATACTTAACTGTTGATGCAAGTTTGCAAAAACATTTCATTGACACCATATACCCAAAATTCTTTTGTCTTTAAATCATTTTTTTTAAAATTATGATTCAACATTTCCAGCATTCTTATTGAATTGTTTTTTAACGACAAGAATAAAAAAGTTGTCTGAAAGTAGATCTAAAGTTATTAAACGCATTGACAAACCAACTCTGGACAAGTTATTCATTTTCATGTTATTTTTTTTTACAGAATAGTTTAAGCTAATTAAATCATAA
>NW_027294161.1:0-917 GCF_016086655.4 Lepeophtheirus salmonis | reverse complement strand
TCAAGGACATTTTATGGACAAACCACTTTTGTTTTGAGTTTGTGAAGGGATTTTGTAAAATACATCTTGCATTATTTAAAATAGTGTTTTCAGGGTAATTCCCAGCTAATCCAGATGTATTTTTATTAAATATATTTTTATTATTCTTAAGGACTTTTCCAGAAAACGTCTCTCCCAACTCTCCTTCTTTCATAATAGAACTTATAAGCAGTAAATTGATTTAATTTAAGAATCGTGTTCCTTACTATGATTTTAAAATAAAGTCGTTAATGGTCTTCAATATTGTATAACTAATTATTTATTTTAAATAGACAACAACTTTGAAGGATAATGTATCTTCTAATAATTACCTTATTAGGTTGACAATACTTTATCAGCTATCCCATTATATTATATTCTACAAACGTAAATACATCAATTCAGGGAGAGGTTTCTTTAACTAAGGCAATTTAATATATACAGGCATAATAATTTTTTTTATAAATTTTGCTACCAGCTTTACTTCCAAAAGTGCAAAAAAATATTTAGGGGCGAAAATAAACATTGATAATTGTTAATAAGTTTTTTTAGGGTCAAAATGTATGTAGTTTATGATTTATTAAGTTTCAATCCTAAATTTTGTGTTGTTTAGCCAAGAAATTTGAATTTGTGACCAATTTCCCCCAAAAAACAGTCTTTGCGTGACAAAAATTTTTAAATGCCAATTTTGTAGAGCTATAGAATCTAAAATTATGATTAAAAAATCATTAATAATGATAAAAGGATATGTAGTGGCCAGGAATTTAAAATAAGACTGTTTGTTGAGTTGTATCTTTCATAATTTGTGTAGACTTGCTGTTTAAAATATATGTCAAAAATTCACACTTTTAGATAAACTCTTGGATTTAGGTAGCCATATATACTGATAGGAAAGACCT
>NW_027294160.1:0-8053 GCF_016086655.4 Lepeophtheirus salmonis | reverse complement strand
TATAACTGTACTCATATTTTATTAGAAGAATATTCACCCATATTTAAAAATCAGCATGACCTATCCTATAGACTAGTGTGAATTTGAGTGTAAAGAATTCCATTTATTTTAGCAAACGCCTACTACAGAGGACTACAGTTACTTAAAATGTTTGTATTTTTCTCTTGACCTGCTGTTGATCATCTAAACTATAAAAAATGAGTTTGTAACTCCAGAGGACGAGTTATTCCTCCATTGAGAAGTTAAGCCAAAACAAGGATGATATTGAGATTGCCAGTATGTTTAAAATGCACCGTACATCAGTTGGAAAAGTCTTTAGAACATGGTTGAACTTTATATATTATCAATTTAAAGAAATAAATCTGTTCTTGCCCAATCACATCATAGACCTCTACATACTAGAGGACTTTAAGTCAAAATTCTCAAATACGATAATGATCTTGGATCTAATCAATTTCAAATCAAAATTTAAAAAAATTGTTGTTATCATCATCACCACTTTCCTGATACACTTCGTCTTCCTAAATTATGAAATTGTATGCGTAGTATGGAGATCACAATTTTTTTTTTTTACTAATTTTCAATAATATTATAATATTCAAACAAGGTATGCAAATAAACTTATAACAAATAATTTAGTATTAGCCACAACCAATGGATTCTAAAATAAAATTACATTTAAACTCTAACTTAATAAGAGCAATTATAAGGTATATACTAAATAAATACATTGAAAAAGGATTTTGGAATACAAAATGTATTTAAAAGTCCATATGGATATCATCATGTATGTATTACATGTTAACATAAAAAAGAAAAGCCAAAATGATAAGTATCAGTCCTGAGTATCTAAATCAAAAATGCTTGAAAATGTAGCAAAAATATGCAGCTATAGCTGCTTCTTTCCGTTGCATAAGAGATCAGAGGGCTCCGATAAACATGCCGTCTTTAGATTTCTACGGATTGTATGAAGATACATTCTGTATAGATGCTGACTGCTGTTGTCTTTATTTAAAGGAGCTAGGAAGTAATCATTCCTCAATAAAAATTATCTTGACTTTCATGAGAGAGAAATGGTGGTCCCCATTCGTCAACTTCATGAGAATGAGTAATTCAGGAATGACTATATTCGTATTATCTTGAAAGATCTGATCTAAGGAGTATAGCTCTTCGTTATCTTAAACTGAGGAGTAATATTGTACCATGCCCAAAAAATCTATTCAGTTCATCTTTTGACAAATGAACTTCCTTGAGACAATCTTTCGATGAACTGAGTATTGTACCATGCCCAAAAATCTATTCAGTTCATCTTTTTGATTTTGGAGTTGGTACTTTTTGGATTGCCTTACCTTTACATTCTGGAGGCCTAAAACCTTTCAATGAAATAGAATGTCCAAGGAAGTATACCGATTTCATGAAAAACTCACATTTTTCAGGGGAGAGGATCATACCAGCTGTTTTAAGTCTTGATAAAACCACGCTCAACGTTTTCCAATGCTCATCAATCGACTCTGAAGCGACAAGGATAAATTTTAGAAAAAAGAAAAGTTATATTTCTTGATTTCTAAATAAAAAATAAAAAAAATAATAGATGGATTGAAGGGGGCATCTCCATTTCCATTGACGCAAAACAAAGAAGACATATTTTTATTTGGGGAAGGACGATCCTCCTCGGCTTGTAATTTAAGAAAGAAGAGGTACATTATAAAAACGTCTAAAGCTATCAGAGTTCTCAGTCCAAAAACCCTGTTTGATAATCTCGTTTAAGGAAGACCCTGCCTTTCTCTTAAAAGTAACCATGAACGACCTAGTACTATGACTGGTGAAAGAGCTAGTGCCAATACCGGCAGCTTCCATCCAAACTCTCAACTAGCGGCTGAGGGTTCATGTGGAAGCTTGTGCTACCGGGCCCTTGCATGTATTAAAGAGGAAAGTGGCATCTCTCTTAACGGATTTTGAAAGGATATTAGCTTTAAGATATGAGATACTGGGTCTAATCTTTCCATTCTCATATTTTGCTATTGTTATCCCTCCTCTAAGATTCCAAAGTTTGAGTTTTTCTCTTGTCCTAAGAGTGGTATAAATAAAGAACTATCTTTATTTCTTTTTACATTTGAGCCTAAAATGCTCAGTGAAGATACTCTGGAAATAGAGGCTAGAGATTTAAACATAGAGTCTTTCTAAATAGTTGTTCTAAATCTGGTAAATTTATGAAATCCCAAGTTTCTAATACCTTTAAAAAAAGTCTGACATCCCAAATTTCTCTGTATTTTGCAAAGGCGGGACATATATTAAATAAACCCTTCATAAATCTCTTTAAATTAGAGGAATTAAATCAGGTTTGCTGGAGTCTGTTTGAAATTTTACAATTGCTGCCTTCTGTGTGATGCAACAGAAGAGAAAGATTTCCAGTCTCTTTATTAAACTACTTAAATAATTAATTAAGTATTCTGCAGAGACGTGAAAAGGATCAATGCAAATGTCCTGAGAGTAGACATTAAATCTATTAAAAATTATATGAGTAAGCTTTTCGTTAAGAGACTCAAATGTCTCCAATCATGACATAAATTGATTTATCTGTTAAACTTTTTGTTTAAGGTGGTTTGTCAGAATTTCCATGACATTACAACCCAGGCCTATCGGTTGCCTTTGTTGTTTCTGTGACAGTTATCTATTGGAGGGGAAAGGGAGGAATACAACTGTATACCAACGGAGATGAAATGAAATTAATGTTATCTAAACAAATCGAATTCCTACGTATATTACTGTTTATTATTGTAAATAATAGTAGATTGTAGTGAATGTATTCAATAATTATTATTAATAATATTGTACAATACAATTAGACAAGCAAATTTTATAAAGGTTGAATAACATTATCAATATAACTAATGAAAAATCATCCTCATGATCCTCATTATTTAATTTTTCAATCTTTCGTTTTTAAATAAGTTATCTTTATATCTTTTTTGAATATTATCATTTACTTCAGAAGCTATTCGTTTTGTCATGCACTAGAAAATTTGACCGAAATATAAAACGATCAAATGGATGTTTTTCATGCCAGTCAACGTCAAGAATTTATGGCAAATATAAGTCTTCCACTATTAGTTTTAAAATATTATAATTATTCAATTATTCTTTTGCATTTTTTGTTGAAGATATAATTTTTATAATTTATGAAAATATTGAATAACAAAATGTAGAAGCTAAAAAGTAAGTACTCTACTGATTTTTTTAAGACATCAATGCCTTATAACTAGTACGGCATTCTGGAACGAAACAAAGACACTTATGAATTAACCTTGACTAATGAGAGACGCCAACAAAATCTTACGTTTTTACGATATACCTAGATATTTAGAAATATATAACTGGAATAAGTGTATATCGAAGTAAGTTAATCAATTATCAAATATATTATAAGTCTATACAATTAAAAAATAAAATCAATGAAGCACATAAAAATACATATTTGCATTACACCATTATTTAGAATTGATAAATATGAAAATAGTTTTAATTGTTTGTTTCATATGAATATACTTTTAAATTGTCAAGGAACATAATCTATTATTTAGTGTCAATGAATACTGGAATAATCTTTCTTTGATACAGTTTTGTTACATTGTATTCATTTAGTGCGATACATAATTTATTTATTGAATATTGATGTGGTGATCCTAAATCGTCACGATATAACGATAAGTGATTTAGTAATTCAGAAAATGACTTCCGACTCACTAACTTTAAAATATGTTAAAAGAAACTCATATTTTCCAATAAAACTTCTGTGAAATTATAAGATCACCGATAATTTATTAACCTATTTATAACGTAATAACTATTTATGCATATATGTAGGTAATAGGAGAGCTGAATATGTTTTGTGGCTTTGCTGATAAAGATATCTAGAAAAGAGGACCATATTAAATTTATGCTACAGGATCTTCTTCTATTGTTTTTCTATTGACAAAGAAACACATAAACAATTATGGAATCAGATGCGAGAATAAAGTGTCTTGAATTACAGAAATAATTCAACCTTATAAATGGACTAGGTGGCATAGATATGAGTTATTTGTTATTAACATCAATGGTATTTAAGGAATTAAATCAATGAAAAAGTGTTCTAAGAATATTAGGAGACGAAATTGAGTAGGCTTTGGAAGGAGTTTCAATGGAAGAGATGTAGATGAAGGGTAATAGGTATCTTTATTCCTCTCTGTCCATTTCATTCCAGTATTACTCCTCTTGATTAAACACATCCTCAGTTATTATAGAAGTATACAACGATTCCATACAAGATATAGATGGACGGATATGTATTTGAACCAATGGATGATGAGGTAACAGATTAGGATGTTAAAGGACATCTGCACAATGCCTGATACTTCCATTAAATGAGATTACATCCATTGAGTAAGGTGCAAGAACCTTTTCTAAAGAGATGAGATCCCTGAACATGATGGATATCTTTATGCCATAAACACATAGGAGTTGAATGGAACTATAGGTTGACATAGATATATATGTTCGGATATTCCATGAGAAAGAACCATCCAAATCATCCACATTGTCTTATAAGTAATTAATTTGATGACTAAAGTTTATCACAAGAACTGTTTTCACAAAAAAAGTGCGAATCATTTTATTTATTCCTCCTTCACCCGATGAGGTATTTTGTTGTGTGAGGCTTTGGGATATTTATCATTCTCTCTTGCCTAAATATTATTCTAAAGATTAATAAAATTAAAGGAATTTCGTCAATAGACGACTCAACTTTGTCTGAAGTCTTTCTATAGCGAAGTTTATTATTTTTCTGCAATATGGCGCTACTCACTGGTGATGTGTTTACAAACGAATATAAGTATACAATGCATATGGCCTATTATACTCAAACCCTGATTAAACATTCGTCTGTGCTCATAAAAGATGAAGCGTAACCTTGATGATTTGTTAAAGGCTTATGATTGTAAGTCCATGTTGGAATCAGAGTATAATTGAAGATCGATATCGGAGTAATTCTAGCCAATGTCCTTGCTTTTTATCCTTTTCTCCTTCCTCTCTTTTCACAGCTGATTGTAGTTGATCTAATGAAACGTCATAAGCATTATTCTTTCTCACCTCCTAAACATTCTTTAAATTTTCGGGGTTACCATGTTGATTTTCGGTTTCTTTTTTTTATAAGCCCATTCTATACTAAATTTTTATCAATGGTCATAAGTCTTAAATAATGATGAAAATCCGGTGTATTTTTGCTGGACCGTTTTTTTTAAATTGGTAATCTGAAGAATGAATTTTCTTTTCCTTATCAGTTGTTACTATTTATTAATTACTGATTAGTAAATATCCTTTCCTAAATAGATTCAATTATATTCAAAAACCTCATTGAACATTTGTGTGTGATCATAAAAGACGGAGCGTAACCTTGAAGATTTGTTGAGGAGTTACGACTCTAATTCATCGTTGACCTCAGAGAAAAATTAAGGATCAACATCGGAGTGATTCCAGCAAACATCATTGATTATATCCTTTTATCCCTCCTCCCTAGTAACAGCTGATTGAAGCTGATCTAATGAAACGTCATAACTCATGACTTTTTTTCTCCTAAGCATTGATACTCTGGTTATTTTTTTAACAAGCCTTTTCTACACTGGATTTTTATCATTGGTCATAACTATGAAAATTATACAAAAGTATGTGGGGGGCAAAGGGCCTATACTTCCGGCACCACTGGAACCGATACAAATCTATACATATAATATTCCAAAATATCAGATTGAAGATCAAACGAAGACAAAACAACACTTCGAATAAACATCCTGAGAAATGAGTTTTAATATACTTGTTTCAGGTCAAAACTAGTAATACAGTTTGTATTGTATCAAAAATTTATATTTTTTGGAAAAATTAGAAAATAAATTTTTTCCAAAATTTTCAAATAGTACTATTTTTTAAATCAAAAATCTACAGCTATTCACAAAAATTAAATTTTAATAAAAAATCCAAAAATCCATTGCTGTTTACAAAAATTTCAAATATTAATTATTTTTTGGAAAAAAAATTTAAAACCCAGAGCTAATGGTGAAAAAAGATTAAATTTATGGAATTTCAAAAATAGTAAATTTTGAGGAAAAATTTCAAAAATTAATATTTGAAAAAAATAAACCTATATTAAATTTTTTAGTAAAAAGCAAAAATTCTTTTATTTGGGGCTATACAGCCCTCCAGACAACCCTGCGGACGCCCCAGTATATATTTAGGTTTCTCTTACAGGATCCTTGAGAATTACGTATGCTCTTACACCTACGGGATATTCCCAATAAATCACGGAATAAATTATTTTATAATATAATGATCATTTAATTACGTTATATAATCTGTTCCACTATTTTGGCGTTCCTTTCAATTTGTATTTTTTCGTTCATCGATCAGAGTTCATCGTTCAGCCATTTTTTCATCGCGTTCTGTTCAGCGTCCAATTATATGTAGTGCCAGGCTTGTATAGTATACCTACATACTCTAGCACGCCCTTTAAATGAAGTTCTACAGTTTTTGAGGCATAAAAAGTCGGATATGAGATTGCTAAATTAAATTGAATGTAGAAAAACGAGAACGCTTTCACGTATGTCTGGGGCGCCA
Organism: Lepeophtheirus salmonis; assembly: GCF_016086655.4. Classification (NCBI taxonomy): domain Eukaryota; kingdom Metazoa; phylum Arthropoda; class Copepoda; order Siphonostomatoida; family Caligidae; genus Lepeophtheirus; species Lepeophtheirus salmonis. Next base: position 1,408 of record NW_027294160.1, on the reverse strand, counting down.
AAGCTTTTTCTTTTTTTTTGTCGGAAATGTCTATGGGAATCATAAAAAAAATGAATCAAACTCAAGTTCAAATCACCGACTAAAAATTACAATATTTTATTTTCACAGAAGTAGAATAGCTATATCCGTTGTGATTCAATCCTATCGATCTTCTCTTAATCCCATATGTAAATATAGTTGAAATATAACTTATGACCAACTCTTAATAATACTGACTCATTGTAATAAAATTGCATATTTGTAGCATGTCAACCCAAAAGGAATCTAGAATATTTTTCTTAAAATTGAACATAGAATACATTTTCAAACAAATTCCCGTTGATTTGTATGAACGGATGATTTTGATTAATCCTTTGGAGGCACCACTTCTTGTACTTAAAGTAGCCAAAATTCACTCCCACATTTATAGAATTAGTAAATTAAGACAATATTGGGCCAAATTAAGTCAGATAAATAAAACGGAGTTTTTAAACCAGTAAACTCACACTTGGTATTTCAATTCATCCTAGAAATTTTAATTCACGTTAGTAATTGACCATGTATATTTTTGAAATATTGCCTGTCATTTTATAAAATATATACCTTTGTATATATGATTCGTGTATTTTCATGAAAAATAAGTATTCTTTTAAACAAAACCCGGGCATGTAAGTGACATTGAAAAAAATACATTCAGCCAAGATTAATAGAAATACTATTTACCTCGATTGCAGCCAGTAACGGTAAAGATAATATCTAACTCAAATATCCACTCACTGTGAAGTATTTTAACCATACGAAAATTACATCCAAAAATAAAAAACAAAGAGCGTGAGAATGTGTTTCATTGAGTACAAGATAAATTAAATTATTACTGCGGAAAGCGGACATGAACAATAATTATGTACTTTTAAAGTGGTTTTTTCACATTTAAATGAATATTATTATCAGGAGCTTCTGCAGGGGCTGAGGCTTTAGGTCCCTCCCCAATTTCAAATATTGCACTTGGATTTTCATAGTCGTATTTCTAGGATACTTATTCCGTGGACAACTATACCTTTTCCGAAATTACGATGACCCAAAGTTAATAGGAATACAAGGTTAGACCATCATGAAATCGGGCTTGATAGTATTTTCAATTTAATGATTGTATCGATTACTCGGCAGGACACACAGATTATGACAAAACATGTAACCAATCATAGTCTATGACGTCACTATTAGTAGAATTTTCAATTTTATGTATCGTACCGACCGCAAGGCAAAAAGACAAATTTTGACAAAACATGCAAAACCCCTCATACCGTACGTCAATGTTAAAAAGTGTGATGGAAGTCAAACATCTGTCGTACACGCGTTATTGTAAAAGTCTAAGGGTGATAATTTTGGTAAGAATAGAAAAGCGTGCGAGGAGAAATAAATAAATAGG
>NW_027294159.1:0-713 GCF_016086655.4 Lepeophtheirus salmonis | reverse complement strand
TATAAATGAAAGCATGCTATGCTTGAGTAGTGGCTTCATTTTCACATGATACACTAGCAAATGTAGTTGGTTTTTGTGTGGGTCTATGACTTTTCTGCGTCTGACTGAAGATACATTTGGAAAGATTTAGAGATCTGTGAGCAGCAAAAGGAGATCAATAAATTTTTCGATGTTTGTTGACTTGTTTATACCTACTGCATATTGTGAATAATAAATCCCAAAACGGTTAATCTCCTCACTCGACCCTCTCAATGAAAATTCAAATATCAACTGAAATTATAAGCACAGGCTTTTTGTAAATATTGCAGCCAATTGGTTTATTTACGTTATTTGGTAAACAAACACATTTATGACGTAATTTATGCAAATTATTATGAGGGTAAGAAAATGTATGGTATTTCAGTGGGATCCATGTACGTTATTAAGGTGACAGGGGTGTCTGCAGGATTATATTATGGGAGAGGGGTGGGGCTTGATTTTTGGGTTTTTGTTTTAAATTCAAAAATTAAAACTTTTTTTAAGCAAAATTTGAAAAAAAATTTCAATCATCTACAGCTGTTCTAAAAAAAATTCAATTTTTAAGAGGAAAATTTCAAAAATTAAACTTCAAATATTAAATATTTTGTAAATTTTTTTTCAAAAATCCACAACTATGCTTTAAAAAAAAAATAAGAGATTAAATTTTTGTGACGACTAATGTATTAGTTTATTTT
>NW_027294158.1:0-983 GCF_016086655.4 Lepeophtheirus salmonis | reverse complement strand
ATCCTTATTCTTTGTTTTTATTCCAATTTGTTCAGATCTGAAACTCAGCACCCTCTGGTAGTATATATATAAAATTAACCTATTTATATAACTAATTATAAAATGGTGTTGATAATTTTTAGGGCTAAGTCCCCCTAAATGATGAAAGCTGAATATCTGTGTAATTAATTTCTCATTTTGTAAGTGTGTTTTGATGTTGCAATAATATTTTAATTTGATGACTATACTTAGTAATTCAGAGCAATTTTTTTGGGCATTTAAAGACTAAGGAGTATAAAAGAGTTTGAAAAAGAGAGAATCAGATTTAGGATTAGCCATTAATTTATTCATAGTCGAACACAATCCTTTCTTTTTTAGGATCTGTAATTTAGTACATGAAGATGATTGTCGTACAGTAACATATTTAACATCCAAGATTAAGTTTTCTTTCCATATCTAGCAGTGATCTCATTCAACACAAATAAGGCTTCCAAGCATATTACAACAACATGGGACGACCGAAATTGTGAGACAAAAATGAAGGAACATTTAACAACTAAGGAGTAGAAAAAACTCCAAAAAGAGAGAAGCAGAGTTCGGATTAGGCATTAATTTCTTCATAGTCAAACAAAATCCTTTCATTTTAAGAATATGAACTATGTTAACTAATACATTTACATAGTTGAGTGTCACCCATTAACATTTAATATCCATAAGATAGAGTGCTATTTCCATATCAGCAGCAGATCCCATCCAACTCAAATAAGGCTTCCAGGCATATTACAACAAGAGAATTAGATTCGTTCACCTAAAATGAAGCAACATTGAACGACTAAGGAAAAGAAGAGAGTTGAAAAAGAGAGAAGCAGATTTGGGGTTATGCATTAATTTCTTCATAATCAAATAAAATCCTTTCATTATTAGGATCTGGACTACGTAATTTTGTACTTGGAGATGGATGTCGTACAGTAACATATTTAATGACCATAAGATCAAGTCTTCTT
>NW_027294157.1:0-583 GCF_016086655.4 Lepeophtheirus salmonis | reverse complement strand
ACTAATATTTCTTTCCAATTTGAAATATATCGAGCGACACCTCTTCAAACGTGCGACGGGTTGGTTCATTTTCACTCCATATGTCTTTTTGCCTCATGATGAATGATATCGTTGGCATAAGTCACACGAATTAACTTTTTCTTCTTTGTCCTCATCAATCTTTGGTCAATACATCGTTTGACGAGATGTTTGTTTTGTTCGTACGATCCCTTTTTGACTGTCGTGTAAGACATTTAATATAGACTTACGTAGTTTAATTGGATCAACTATTCTTCTTCCATATAAAACAATTCCGTCCTGAATATAGCCTCCTCTTTATAGGCATTTGAATTCCTTAGGTAGTTTTGTATCCTCTCTTTAGCATTGCTTTAAGTTTTGAAGTTATTCATCTTTTTCTGTGTCCTCCCTAATCGTATAATTTTGAAAACTTGTTTAATTTTTGAAATTTTTGAAGTTTGCATGATCCTTATTGCATTGGTGATAATTTTTTCTCAATTCATCAAATCTTCTTTTGTTGGTTTTTCTACTGGCATCTGGAACGATGTGAGTGGGTCCTTTCTTTCAAATGGTATTGTAGTGTCCT
>NW_027294156.1:0-5287 GCF_016086655.4 Lepeophtheirus salmonis | reverse complement strand
CACAATTTATGAAGTAGTTTACTTCCTGAATCAAAAGAAAAGTGTTTTTCGTGGTTTTTAATTTTTCCGTGGTTTTTGGTCGTAAAAAGCTGGCCTCTTTGCTACTTTTCAATTGACTAACTGATCCATGAACTGGCCAATTGGAAATTTATATTTTTCGATTTTCATTCCCCCTCTTTTTTCTTTCTAAAATTATTCACACAACCTCTCTTTGACTTTCATTTCAAATTCAATTTAGTTTTATTTAGTAATTTTATTTTGTAGCCAGGAACTAAAATGCTGCTGATACTTTATCTATTTTTTGTTCATTTTGAGGGTTTTTTTATTTTTTAAGTTTGTATCCCAATATACACCCCTTAATTGGTCATGAAACAAAGCAGGCCATCTCATCTGATTAGTGTTAAAGTTGTTAAAAGGTAAAAAAAAGCTATGCCAATAATTTATGTGCTGTACCTCAAAAATTGTTTCCAGTCCATCACGCCAATAGTAATTCACTATTTACAATGTTTCCAGTTTAAGATATTTCTTTTCCTTGATGGAAAATAAAACGCTTTTTGAAAAAAATGACAATAATTTCTATTTTTCATATTATGTACTTTTAGACAAAACGATAAGCTTAAATTGATGTAGGTGAAGTTTTGCAAAGTCGTAAACATCACAGAGGTGTTTACATCTAATTTTGCTTCTCTTGTTCCTCATCAAGAGCTATTTTAATATAATTTTATCTTTACTTGGGTATGCAGCTATTTAGTGAGGAATTTGTCTAATTTATTCTACTGTCCGATAACACTAATCTTTATTTGTCTTATTTCACAATTTAGGACACTGTTTCAATAATATGAATTTATCATTTATTTGGTTCGTATTATCAGTGAATATAAAAATATTGTAGGTAATTAATGAAACACTTATGTCAGAACTCCAGCTGAACTAAAACATGACAAGGTTGCTCTAATATAACCAAATTGTGACGAATTATATTACAATTATCACCCTTCAGGAAAGATTAGAGTGTAGAATTTTAACTACATATTATAAGAACTTCGAACTTAAAAGAACAAAAAATACACCGATCAGAACCCCCCTTACTTTAGTATTGGGGTGTACCTTATATTTTTCACGGCCTGATATTTAAGAAATTGTACATTTCAATTTTTAATATCAACTATAAATACGTTGAACAAATTATACAAATAATTTATTGTTTGTTAATAACTTTTTGACTTGAAAAGTTTAAATTATAAAGGATATGACTTGCAACGCTAATCGTGAGAATCTCCTAGTAAGAAACATTCCATTGTGTTGATGAGTAATTGTCTTCCGCTTCTGTCTTAAGTGCCCATGCAAGCGTCTCAAGGCTTTTCCACCCACTTTTTTATAGTTTTCTGGACAGTCTGCTGTGAAATCCCAAGATCTCATGAATGGGCCCTCATGGACTTGAGGGGATTTGCCTGGGCTGCTTTCTTTAGCTCTTCTAGGTCCTAGTTTGGAATTTTAACTACATATTATTAGAACCTTGAACTTAAAAGAACAAAAATACACCCATCAGAAACTTTTGTAAAGGAGTGTGCATTATATTTTTCACGGCCTGATATTTAAGAATTTGCGTTACAATGTTTAATATCAACTATGAATATGGGTCATAAATTTTACCTATAATTTATTGTTTGTTAATAACTTTTTGGCTTGAAAATTTTAGTAATATAATTGACTTCAACGTCTAATCTTGAGTCCCATGTAGTAGGCCTCATTCTATTTCCCATGGACCTCATGGAATTGTCTTCTGCTTCTGTCTTGACGCCCATGCAAGTGGCCTCTCCACCTCACAAGATTTTCTTGCACCATATGGGCCCTCATGGACTTGAAATTTGCCTAGGTTGCAATCTTTAGCTCTTCTAAATGTCCAGTTTGGCCTTTTTGACAGGACCGACTTCCTCTCCAACATTTTGGGCTTGCTGACGCCGTAGACGGTGGTCCTGGAATTGTTTATACTTTAATGGAAATTCGTCGATCTCGTTTAAATGTCATTTTCTCAACCAGCATCTCAATGTGAAAGAGCTCATGTTTGTCACGTTTTGTAAGATTGTTTATACTTTAATATATCGTTATATGAATTAATTTCAATTACTCAAAAATTCAAAGTGTTCAATTTCAAATGATCTAATTAAAGTGTTCAGATTTAGTAAGTGTTCAAATGGACCACCCGTTATATATTGCGTAGAAAAATTCTAAGCATTTTTTCGTGTACAAATTTTTGTTTGTCTGAACAATGTTTATCATTTTGTCAAGCTGTTATTATTATTTTTTCATCCTGGAGAAGAGAAAACATCTACGCATAATGTAACTACGTATAGGTGTGCTCATAAAAAACAAAGAGTATCACTGATTATTGGTATTTTAAAATAAAGTTGCTTTGTTTCTACGAGGCCTAATTACTCCAGGCAATTCCAGATAATGCTGCTAGTACATTATAAATGAGATGAATTTGATTATGATAAGGTGATGTCTTATTATGTTGTATGCTTATGTGTATATCAAAATAGGGTCCTGCAGAAGTTGAACTGCAGATTTAAAAGTTGTATTATTATTTTTTTTTTGAGTAATTGTTTTTTTAGGGTGTCGTTCAAACAAATACAAAATGTTATGCCTATACTAAATTTAATGTGTAGAGTAATATAATTAAAATTTCTTATTTTAAGGGAAAGTAACACGTTGATTTTTGTTTTCATATTTTACCATACTGGCATATCATATTTTTTATACGGGGTACAACGATAAAATATGATAAATCCATACTTTTAATTTATACAAGATATATTTCCATAGCCACTAAACATGTACAAAAAATATTTGGAGACCAGTTGTAGAGCTATATAGTCTCCTCTAATCTTTGATGTAGCCCTATGGCGTCCACGATGGGCTCAAGATGCCTCTTCAGGTCTTAGCACCTCTTTCTTATGTATTTTTTTTTTTAGATATATCGCCACAGTGTTTGTTGACAGTGCCTCAAGGTACAGGCTCTGGAATCTACACGCGACAAAAAGTGTATTCCAAAGCTTTGGCGTCTTGTAAATACGTGAGCCACATTTTCTTTGGCCAGAAATTGGTGTTATCGCTAAAACCATATTTGAAAATCAGTAACAGTGGTGACAGGAGCACCGTCATTTTGTTTGACCACATTATCAGTTGGGAAGTAAGTCCGAGCACACAGGAGGAAGAGTGACTCTAGATTTTATTTCCTGCATCAAGTAGCGTGCAGATCTTCACGCATGTGTAACGTTCAGAAGCCATTTTCCAGATAACTTTTAAAAAAATCAAATTTATACACAGTGTTATGATGTTCTTTAACGTGCCTAATATTATTAATGTCCATCTCTGAAAAACTCACAAGAACCTTTCAATTTACCAATAACCCTGTGTTCAGATTTCAGCGTCGCACCCGTTAGACTTATACATTGAAAGCAGTTTTGATATGATAGAATAAAAAACCAAAAATCAACATGGTAACCCTTACAATTTGAAGAATGTTTTAGAGGGGAGTAGCTTAGCTGTCATGACGTTTCATTAGATTAGCTGAAAGCAGCTAGTAGATGAAGTAAATAAACAATAATAATCCCACCACCACATCTTACAAAGACATACGCAGGAATTTTTCCTATATCGACCCTCAATTCTACTCTGAGTCCAACATGGACATACTCTTATAACTACTTATGAAAATCGTGTCTATTTTGAGGATGTTAAAAACAAACAAAAGCAAGAATCAACAGGGCTATCCTGACAATTTGAATAATGTTTTGGAAGAGAACAGGTTAGACGTGAACAAGTTTCATTAGATCAGCTACATTCAGCTGTGACCAGGGAGGACAGGAGAAGGAAATAAACAAGGACATTGGCAAATATTACTCCGATCTCAATCTTCAATTCTACTCTGAGTTTCACAAGGATACAATTATAACTCATCAAGGTTACTGTCTGTCTTTGATACTCACATACAAATGTTCAATCAGGTTTTGAATATAATTTAATGTGGTAGGAAAATAAGGTAACTGCTCAGGAATTAAATAATAATGACAACAACTGAGGAAAAGAAAATTAATTATTTAAATAACCAATTCCAAAAAAGCGGGCTAGCTAAAAAAACACACAATTGTACTTTAGAAAACCCTTTTACATGTATCTACTTTGATTTTGAACTGTATACATTACGTCAAGGTATCATTTTTTGCTCCAAAACAATTTTCTTAGGATTTCAAATATTATCCCAAAATGGAAGAGTTGCTTAAAATACAACGTGATATTGATATAAAATTAAGCCCTAAAGTTGTACAAATTTCAATTGAGTTCACCAAATCGAATTCATCATCAAAATTGATGTTTTTCACCAAGTTGCATGATTTGACCTTGTGGTCCTCCAGATTGTATTCTCAAATGTCTGTCATTTTTTAAAGTATTTTATTTTTAAATTTTCTCACATACTTAAATGTTATACAAAATGCCATGAATATGACATGAACCATCTATGTGATATAAAAAAAAATATATATATAAATCCTGCAGACACCCCTGAGATAATTTTAATGAACTCTATATTTACTATATTCAATATAAGTGAAAAATTAAGATATAAGTTTTTATGTTTTATGCTCATTACAATTTTTTTGCATAACATCAACATATAAATATAAGGTATATTTTGTAATAAAAAATGTTAATAGTAATTTAACAATGTCAAAATTAATTATTTTAAGTAACGATAAATAAATAAAACAATTGAAACATGAAGAAAAGTATAAGTGAATTAGAAAATATAAATAAAAATTACATTAATGAATATAATATAAATAAAAATTACATTAATGAATATAATATAAATAAAAATTACATTAATGAATATAATATAAATATTGTATTCAGTAATACTATTAATGAATCCTTCTACTTTACCCAATTGTTCAACAATTGTAATCCAGTGCTTTTAATCAAATTCCCCAGTACGTAGTAATTGATCATCACAATGAGGGAATTTTGCAATCAGCACTGAATTTTCGGTTCTTGATACCAGCATGTAAGAATATATTTTTCATCTAGGATATCAGAAGGTTAGCTTCAGGAAATTGTTGACGATAAAATTCAGATATAGAGGAATTGACTTAAAATTTCAATGAATGAGCTGTGGATGGAGGATGATAACTATTTCAGTGGATTATTTCTTCTTTTTATGGAAATTCACAAAATTGTTTCTCATTTAAGAAGTATATTCCGATAATTAAATTGATCTCACAAT
>NW_027294155.1:0-487 GCF_016086655.4 Lepeophtheirus salmonis | reverse complement strand
CTTTACTTATTTTAATACTTACAATGTCGAATATTAACGTTTATTTTTAATAATACAAATTATAGTAAGGAATTGATCTTAAAAAAAGTTTTATAAGGGGTTTCAAAAAGTCAAAATCGTCGTGAAAATACATATGAAAAAAGAATATACCGGTAACTCACAAGATGTTATTGATCTGATTAATTATTCCGCCCTATATGAATATTTTAATATATCAGCGAGCAAAGATCACTATAGCTTTTTGTTAGCAATTATGTCGTCTAACATACTTCCCCACATATAATTTAATTTTTGATCTATTCTCAAAAAGATATAACATTTTTGGCATCCCAAAAAATAATAAGTATAATAAAATATTATACTTATTCTGTAGATGAATAGTATAAAATAAAAGGCGGTAAATAAATATTGATTCCGTTAACACTAGAACAACAAGGGTATTATTTTTGATACCCATTTCAGATTCAATGTAATACTGTGAGAAACT
>NW_027294154.1:0-1975 GCF_016086655.4 Lepeophtheirus salmonis | reverse complement strand
GAAGCATATATAGTTTCAAAGTGTATTTATTTCACGTAGACTGTATTCTTATATTGTATATGTAAAATATATTCTAAATTTTTCAAGATGAAGTGAGTTATATTTAAATACATACAGTAGCGAAGAAAAAATCTCCAAATTTTTCGTTTATGTCTACCATTTTAAAATTATTCCAGCAATGCACTTGCTTTTTTAGTCCCAATTTTAAAAATATTTTTTGAAATTTTGCAATATCAGACTCTGTACTAGACGAGAAATTCTTACTAAAGCAATCTTTTCTGACCTTATTAAAGGTATAATTAGCCTGATAAAAAGAGTACAAAGTAACAAGTAAATTTTCTTGTAGTTTATACAAACAGTTCAAGAGTTTCTTACATTGGTTCCTTTCTGTACTACCTGCTCAATAGCCAATACTAATTATATTGCGATTTGCGGCCCATTTATATGATTCATTGTTACCCTAAGCCAGATTCAGTCCATCAAAGATTGGATTAACGGCTACTAACGGTCAAATGCAACTTTGGAGGAGGAATGAGTTTCAGAAGCTGTGTATCCAAATCTACATGTAGAAGAGGAAGATGAATACAATTGAAAAAATATTTTGCTCTATTTATACAACCTCTGTCATTTCGGAATGCATGGAAATGGATCTCACTCTAGCATGCTCCTACAACACAGCTCTTTTTACTGGAGATCAACTCTCACAATACAAGCAGCTGTATTTATTGGCATGAGAGCTAATACAGGCCCAAATATTGGCTAAATTCATGTCAATTGCTCAAGTCAATTCAACTTTTTATGTGGCTATGAGTTTCAGCATTTGTTTGACGTTCTCAAAGGTTTCATGTATGTCTTTGATAACGCCAATAATCATCAATATTTTTATTCCACTTACTTGAAATTCTTTGGCAATTACAAATTTCTTTTTGAAAGATGAATTAGTAAGACTTCCAGGTTTTTTTTTTTTTTTTTTTTCACAAAATTGATGCAGGCATTCAGACACCCACCACTCCCATCTAAAGGGTGATTCAAAACGAGCGGTTTTTGGATTGTAGAAATAAAACACATAGAATATTATATTATGGTCAAAACTTTATTATGAACCAAAAAAACAATCCTTTACCATTATTTCTATAAAATAATCCCCTTCATATGTTGGCCGCAACTGGCTTTTAAATGTTCCATTCTTTCGCGCCAATTTTGGGTGAGGCTTTAGAGTATTGTGAACGGAATCTCACGAATAACTCGCTCAATATTTGCTTCCAATTCTTCAATCGTCGCTGGTTTATCCATATAGACGTTTGCTTTTACGTAGCCCCAAAGAAAAAAGTGCAAAGGTGTGATATCACACGATCTTGGTGGCCAATTTACCGGACCAAAACGTGAAATTAATTGCTCACCAAAATGATGTTACGCGCACTGTGGGGCAAGTGGCACCGTCTTATCGGAACCAAATATCGTGGAGACCATGTGCTTCAATTTGAGGTACCAAAAAGTATGTTACCATGGCGCCATAACGTTCGCTGTTGACGGTACGTGTTGGCTACACTCTCGGATACGACCACAATATTTTCTACGCTGTACGTGGCCTTCCAGACAACGGGACATTCCAGCAAGTTGCTGCCCCTTCATATTTTTCGATTATTCTGCAAATTGTGGATTCTGAAGGTCGATTATGGACCATAAGTTGAGCGTAATTTGCGAAAAACTTCTTGCACAGAACGCTGATTTTCATAGTACAATTGAACAATTTGTAAAAGTTGTTGTGGCGTATATCTTTCCATGAAGATTTGTAAAACAATACTGAATAAAAATGACGAATGAATTTGACACAACTCGCGCGCGCCTGTCAAAAAATCCCTACTGGAAAAAACCACTCGTTTTGAATCACCCTTTATGTCTAGCTCAACCATGTAATCCCTAGAATTCTGTCTTGTTTGATTGACAAACTGGAGGGAAAAAACAACATTGCTGC
>NW_027294153.1:0-1783 GCF_016086655.4 Lepeophtheirus salmonis | reverse complement strand
AGATATATCTATCCTGTGCACAATTGTATATAGCAACTTCCACATGAAAAAAAGGGATCTTTCTCAAATGCGTGTACGCATAACCCTTGGATCACCGTTTTTGCAAGAATATTTTTACAAGTGGTAAATAACTTAAGAGTGTTTGCAGGTGGTGGGCTCAGAGGGCTGTAGCCCCCAAAATAAAGGAGATTTTTGGTTTTTCACAACAAATTTGATATTTGATTTTTTTTTATAAAACTTAATTTTTTGCAATTAAATATGGATTTTTGAAAAAATTATTTTTTTTGTGAATATCTGTGGATTTTTATATTTTTCAAAAAATTTAATATTTTGAAATTTTTTTCCATAAAAATACATAAATCCAAAAAATCCCCTTCCCGACCCCAAAAAAAAGAAAAAAAAGAAAAAGAATCCTGCAGAGACCCTAATCACTGCAGATATAAATATACGTCATTCAAAAAAAAAGTTAAAAATCCTTCTTTTATAGAACAAAACATTACTCTATGCCGTTTTGTTAATCTTAAAGGTATAAGATCTATACTTATAGCCACTGCTGTAAGTTATGCTACATTTTCTATGAAGATACTAACATCTGATGGGGCAACTTGGAATTATGCTGGTACTCCCCCAAAAAAAATGAATTTTTGTTTCTTACTAGAAAATTTGACATTTGAATTTTTTTTTCAAAAAATTAAATATGAAATTCAATTTATTTTTTTGTCACTACCTATGAATATTTAAATTTTTCTCCAAAAATTTAGTATTTGAATTTTTTATTTTTCAAATTAATATTTTGTAGATTTTGAATTTTTTATGAATAATGAGATTACATTTAAGTGGTGTCAGAAAAAATTTCCAGCCAATTTCAAATTTCAAGCCAAAAAATGGCAAGGAGAAAAGGGCAGGATAAAAAAAGGAAAAGTGTATAACTGGAAAAAATGGCAAGATTATTTTAAATTGATACGTGTATTTAGTGGTATTTTACTTATTCGAAAGCTAAGTGGCTGGAAATAAAACTATATCCCAGTTCCTGTCAGGTGCAGGTCACAATATCCTATTTGAAGTCTAAAACAAGGGAAGAATTGGTTAAAATTTTTACCAATAAAAGTAAAATTAATAAAACTGTTTGTTTCGTCATTAAATGTGTATTTACATTTATTCAATAAATAAATTAATTGATGGAATTAAACATTGACAAAGAAATTTACATTAATATTTGTTTCATATGTTAATGAAGTTGGAGCCATATTCTCATTCTAAATTGAAATGAATGAATATTTGATAAATATCAATTAAGACAGTAGGGGCCTGTGGCTTACAGTCTGCATGTCATTAGTGCTATAACTTAATCTCTCTTGGACTAGCCAAATGTTATTATGGATGAGCTTGTACTGTAAGTATTCTGGAAATTAACCCCTTATCCAACGGTCAGTCCGATCAGGATATCGATCGATGAGTCAGAAAGGATATAAGGCTCCTTGCAAATAGAGGCCTTGCCTTTACAGGACTGGATGTGTTGTCTGCCTTACCTTTTAATGGTTGCAAGCAGCATCCTTGCTGAATATTAATGAACCCTCTATAAAAGCTATTTGAAATGTTTATAGGTCTAAATTTACTCCGAAAAAGATTAGGTAGGGATTTATAACTATGTACTACAGGGTGTCCACGATAAATTGGAACTATCTTAAAATTCAACCTGCTTGATAAAAATGGAATTTGGAGTGTATTTGTTAAAATGAAAAAGTTGGACATGATATTAAACAATAAATTTATTCAACATGTC
>NW_027294152.1:0-1080 GCF_016086655.4 Lepeophtheirus salmonis | reverse complement strand
TACATAATTCTGACTAAAGCATTAATATACTTAATGCTGACAAAAGCATTAATAAACTTAATTCTGACAAAAGCAAATGTAAATTTAATTATGAAAAAACATTAATATACTTCCAACCAACAAATATGTATTTTTGTTTGTAATTAACAAATTCTGCTGAAAATGGTTAAAATATGGTATTATATACAGGAACATAGATAAAAACGTTCAAAAAATTGAATATTTTAAGCACACGTTTTTAATTAAAAACAAGTATTTTGCATTTTTTTAAATATGAACTTCTTAACCAAATTTTCGAAAAAAAGCTTGATAAGAATCAATTCCATTTTTAGCATAGTTCAAAAATTACTAATATGGTAAATTAAATTTTTTTAACACTTACTCACAAAATAAAATGTATCTTTCATTTATTATTATAAGTTATTGTTAATTCAATTATTAAAGCAGGAGTTTCTAATTAAATAAATGTATTTATTATATAATTTCTTAAATATGCACTTTTTAACCAAATTTTGATGAAAATTATTTTCCATATATATTCAAGCCTTTTCTAACAAAGTTTGCCTAATTATGTTGAAATTATTCAGACAGAAAAGATTAAATCAGGTTAATATCCTCCTTCACAAAGTTCAAAAAGTTAAATTTTTTATTTGTACACTTTATTTCTATATAAATCATGTAAATCATTTGTAAAAAAATACTTTTTTAAGCCATTTTTCTACCAAATTATGTCAAAAAAGGTTAAAATATGGTATGTTCTTCTTTTGTTACATAGATACATAGTTACATATAATTGTTACATAGATATAACCTTGATAAATTAAATCATCAAAATACTAGTTTCTACCTAAAATATATTTTTTTCGGATTTAATTTAAAATGGGCTGGTTTTTAACCTAATTCTAAGGGAAAAGCTTGAAATAGTGTATTTCATCTTTTTTCCATTGTATTTTGTTTATTTTGAAGATAATTAAAATCTAAGGGTATTTTCTTTAGTTACATATATAGACAAGATCAAAATATTAAGTTGAATGATTGAAAAACTTGTTTCGAACTAAAAACAGTAGTTTTTATTTTTGT
>NW_027294151.1:0-492 GCF_016086655.4 Lepeophtheirus salmonis | reverse complement strand
TTAAAAAACCATTAAAAAAATACTAATCGCCTATTACCCAGGTTTCCACTGCCAAAATTGGGAAAATATCAAGTTTCGAATCCTTATAAGAAATACATGTTTTTTAGCCAACATATTTTGTAGACTTCAAATCTGAAGTCAGAAGTACAAAACATGCAATGATTGTTTAGATATATTCATTTTTGTAAAGATATATCTAATATGACGGAAATATCTCTTCAGCATTTTCAAGTTCTACAAAGGAATTAATTAGACAAACACCTGTAGTTTTGATAGCCTGTAGTTGTTCTGTGGCAAATTGGACCTTAATTTAGTCAATATCAAGTAGCTGCTGTTCAAATGATTGGACAATATCACATGTTTTTCACACCTTAATAAAATTAGGGAGTATTTTTTTTTTTTTTTTAAATGTTCCTGTACAAAAATTTTTATTATTAGATTATATAGATCTACAAAATTGGCATTTAAAATTTTTTGCCTAGCAAAAACTGT
>NW_027294150.1:0-248 GCF_016086655.4 Lepeophtheirus salmonis | reverse complement strand
AGTTATTCATTGTCGATGTAACCCAACTTATAGGGCTCTGCTCTAATGGAAACACTGCTGTATTAAAAGAATAATAAAGAACAATAAAGTATGCGATGATTCCGTAGAGGATGTAGAGGAATTTATGTATAGAAAAATGATTAACGAGAACCGAAGTCACTCTCATGACCTTAACATTAAGAGGCACTTGCACAATCAACGATCCTTCCATTAAAGAATGCAAGATCCAGTGACCAAGTGAAGCACTT
>NW_027294149.1:0-3105 GCF_016086655.4 Lepeophtheirus salmonis | reverse complement strand
ATTGATAGAAGCCAGTAATTGATCATCTGTTGCATTCTTGACTTCCTCCTTCTTCCAAGTCATATAATGAAGCTGTTTCCTTCTATATTTTACTTCCATATGTTTCAATGACACCCTGTTCAATTGGCTGGACCTAAAATATCGTATTCGGTGGAGAATTACATATTACAAGACAAGTATTTGATGTATTTTACAGTTGTAAAGGTAACCTAATGTGTCTGTGGATCACGCAAGAAGCATTTCTGAAAATCAACGTTAAAAGCAAGTTCATCTGTAGTAGTTATATAATAGTATGTAGCAACTACTGTCCGAAGATTGAAGGGACACGCTAAATACAGATATTTTATGTAATAAAAATTCATGCGTAGGAACTGGACATGGCCGCTTAGCAGTGTGAAACTCATAAATCAGGTTTGACTGTATTTCTTATTTTGGAGAATAATTTGCATGTTGGTAAGAAAAAAATGATAGAGTTTCATGCCAGAATAAATATGAATAATATGTATATTTTTTATAGTTATATATATATATTTTTTTTAAACTATTCTACATAAGGCCATACAAGGGCCTATGTTATAGGAAATCTTATTTTTTTTTTGTATGTTTGAGAGCATTTATATTTTCACTGAATATAGATAATTAGTAGAAAGGAGTAAAACCCAAACATTTTTATGCATAAAATAACATTTTGAGAGGTTTATTTGTATTTAAATATGACGTTAGACGTTAGAGAAAAAACAACGATATTATATGTTTCCACTAGTGACGTACCGATACCAAAATGTAAGCCAATTCCGATGCCAATTATTTATTTATTATAAATGAATTAAATTAACAAATAACGAAATGATTTACTTTTTTTATATTGAACTTTCTACTGATGAGGGCTAGGCAAGGAAATAAATTAAGATATCAAACATAATTATTAGTTTAGAAAAAATTAACTTGAAATTTTAAAAAGTAAATTTCTCTTCGTGCTCAGGATTACATTTATTCCTTGTTGAAGAGACAATTAATACATATTGTGGTTATTTTCTTTATAATTATGACCCCCTTACAAATCCTTACAGGGGTCTCAAGTTTTAAGTTTTTCTTTGCATAAAATTTCTGCATTCGAATTTATTTTTCATATAATATTGATCAATCTCATTGATTTAGATTTCATTTTTATTTGGTTCTTTAACGGCCAAATATGCACCTGAATCGTGAAAATAATCTAAAAAGCCTAATATTTTCAAAAGTTTATAAATGCCAGACGTGAATTTGTTAAAGGTTTTACGGGTATTTTTGTATTTTACGACATGCAATAACAATAATAAACGTAATTTTAGACCAAGAACATGTCATGGCCTGGATTTGGTTATTAAAAGCTATTATTATTGTACTTCCTATATGTTAGAATAAAAAAAATAAGAAAAATTAGTTTTATCCTGGCCCCTAAAAGTAGGAGCTTCAAGAACTAAAAACCTAGCTTATTCTATACTATGAGTATCGCCTCCTCTCATTGGTTGAACATTTGAAATAATAAAATTAGAAAACTGTCTTTATTTTTTGTTTAATGCTGTATACAAATAAGCATGTACACTGCACAGGTATCGGTTGAATTGCCAGTATTAAGGTGATTCTGATATCTGATTTTGATACTTCAAGAAAGGCTTATTCTTGTAGTTTTTGATTCCAATGCATCGGTACATTCCCAATTTCTAATCTAATATCTGTATTCGAAAATAATTATGTATGTCATAAAATATGCCGATATTAGTGCATATAAATATGGTTAACTTTGTCACGCGATTATTTGTATTGTAATAATCGAAAATACTGAAAAGTAGAGCACTTATAATTTAAATTTGCAAGTGTTCAACAAACACAGATGTAACTATGTAATCATTCTTACTAAACCATTAATTTTGACAACTCCCTTGCAATATTTTTATTGTAGTTATCCCTATATACCAAATACACATTTGCATAATATAATTAAGCTTCTGGTAGTAAAATTCTTTATATTGTGAGTGGGTAAAAATAAACTCCAAAAAGAAGATGTATTTCGATACATGGACAATTAAACTAGTAAAGTAATTTAAATTATGTATCATTTCTTAACTATTCCATCCATTTTCACTCATTAATATCAATTAAAAATGCTACAAATACTTATGTAAATATTAGAAATCAAGAAAAAAATTATTTTTTTATAAAATGACATGTTAACAACATGAGTTTTTTGTTTCAACAAGTTATAATTTGTTATTCTTATAGGTGGTAAAGACATTCAAATTTTAATGTTGATAAACATTTCTATGAATTATTGATTACTTCATGTTACTTTTGGGAATCAAATTAGAAACCATCAGTTTATGATGAAGTTGGCAAAAGTATTATATATGAAAATAGCTAGAATCTACTATAAAAAGTCCAACATACCTACTGTCATTATATCTTAAGTACCTGAGACTATCGTTTTCATATTATTATTCTACAATTTTAAATTAATTAGATATATATAGGTTTTTCATTATATTAAAATCCAACATAGAAATGGTCAATATATTAGGTCAAATAAAAAATTCAGAGTTTTTTGGAGAGATATCTTTAGTAAAGCTATATTTTATGATTAATAAATTATCTTATAAAAAGCTAAAAGTTTTAGAGTACACTGAAAAAAAAGTTCAATTACTGTTTTTGGTGAAGTCAGTTGTGTGTTACAGCGTTCCAAATTGGAGCTAAAAAAGAAGAAAATTCGATACATTCTACAGTTTCAATACAACCAAGGTGAAACTGCAGAGCAAGCAGGCAAAAAAAAAAAAAAAAAAAATGTTGCTGTTTATGGACCAAAACAGCGTCTAATGCAACAGCGAAGTAGAGGTTCCAAAAATTCCGTTTGGCAATATGGAGGTCGAGGGTGAGGCACGTTCTGGTAGGACAATCATCGAAAATGTTGATAATATAATGAAAATTGTCAATTTGAAGCGGCATATTAATTTTATTTCTTTATTTCTCTTTTTCAAATTTAAATTTTATCGTGAAGATAAAGCCAAATGACGCTCAGAACATTTTACTTCAGCTAATATATATATAAAGAGTTTTTCAACAGGGACGCTT
>NW_027294148.1:0-677 GCF_016086655.4 Lepeophtheirus salmonis | reverse complement strand
ACAATTATTTATTCTTTTCTAATTTCTAACTTTATTTTTTTCCTTACAGCAATGTCTACTCTAGTTATAATCAACTCTCATAGTCGATACACTTTCTTGAATATTAGGGTTTCTAAAATATAATGCACACACCAGTACTAAAGTACTCCCTGTATTAGCGAGCAAGGATCAATAGGGTTTTAAATTTTAAGGACTTTTTGTTTGTATACAAAAATCACAGAAAATTAATGTGATAGCCCTGACAATTGGAAGAATGTTTAGAAGGAGAGCGGCTGTGCTGTCATACCGTTTCATTAGGTAAGCAGCAATGAGATAAAGGATATAATCAAAAAATCAAGTTTGAACATGAATAGGAATTACTCTAATGTCTTTATGTCACGTTATACAGGGTGACCAAGTTATTAGTAGCACTAAAATAACTTTTTTACGAATGCAATTTTCTCTCCAACCAGTTATGAGATTTAAAAAATCAGATTTTGAACTCTTGACAGAATCTGTTTTCATTTTATTCTATAAAATTACCTCCAGCCTCATATACAATGCCTAAAACACAAGCAGGCCTTCGCCACTTGGTCCCCTGACAAATACTGGTATTCATTCTTGATCCCACTGATAAATTTGACTTTAGTGTTGCAGTGGGTTCTGTTGGTTTCTCAATCGATTGCACCCAACACAAA
>NW_027294147.1:0-1108 GCF_016086655.4 Lepeophtheirus salmonis | reverse complement strand
GTGGTTGGTTAGACATTTTTACAATTCGACACATTTTTGTTTCAGCTGTTGTTTGGTTGTATAATGAAACCTCGTAAATAATATTCTAATATTACTTTTGTAAGTACTGTTTTTAATGGGTCAATACTACGGTACCACTACAATATGGGTATACCAAAAAAATCTATAATAAATATTGTGTGTTTTTGTTGTCGAAACTGTGGTTTTGGTCTAACTTTCTAGATTATAATGTGGTCCTACAACAATACGGAGCTCCATCCCATACTGCCAAAGCTGCTTAAAGATAGGTGAGCAATACCATCAATTTGTTGACAAAAGAAATATGACCCCCGTATTCACCCGATCCCAACACTTTGGACCACGCTTTCTGGTCGCATCTAGAGTCCAGGGTCTGTAACCTTAGGCACAAAAGATAATGGCCATGAAGGCCACCTTAAACGAACAACGGGCAAATATGTACCAAACATACATGCAAAAGACATGCCAAGCCTTCAAGAGTCGTATTGAGGTCATTGTTGACGACAGAGGCGGCTACATTGAATATTAGAGGAGACAATATTTTTTTAGTATATGAATAGTGGCTTGGGAAATATAACACATTTTAATTTTCCAGATTTCATTATACACCTATAAGGCTCTTCATTTGAAGCTGAAGTTTCACATAATATGATACATTTTTATTTAATTTCGCGTATGACTTTAGTAGATAATTCATAATTTTTTTACTATATTATTAAGAATCATTGTTACTATAAAATGGAACAACATTTTTCTTCTAAGAATATTGAAAAAAGTACTATTCCATCTCATCTCAAAAGGTATGAGGATAATATCATATTACAATACAAAAAATGTAATGTCGATTTATATAATAACCATTCAAATTTTATTGGTAGATTCCCCTATCAATCGTTTACTTACGACCGATGAAGGGAAAAAATCTACCTTGCTCCCATCCCCTGCTGTATGTCTGAATATAAGATTCAACGACCGATTTGTTTCCAATGCACTTCTCAGAGCCCGTTTTAGGGCACTGGAACCTATGTGTTCACAAGGCGCTCCACACTTCCATTAGTCCCACGCTTGATTACTAGACAAAATGTGAAAT
>NW_027294146.1:0-383 GCF_016086655.4 Lepeophtheirus salmonis | reverse complement strand
CTCTTGAAACTATATTCAGACATTAAAATACAATTTCTATTAGAACTAAATTTAAACTAAAAACTGACTCCATAGTATGAAAATAAGTAATCAATTTGATACAATAGATTTATTATTAATGAAAATAGTATTTTATGGAAGTAAAATTTAGTACTGACTAAATTGGTATCATTGTTATTAAAAATAATGTTATTTTTGGATCTCAATTTTGTGAGGCACAACTCCACAAAACATAAACTTATTTTTTAATTATTAATAGTATTTTTGTTAACTTTTGTTAAAATTATATTTATTCATTTGGTTAACATGATCTTAATTAATGAGTTATTTATGTTAATAAAGTTATAACTAAAGATTTATATAGAAACACAAATGACTTATTA
>NW_027294145.1:0-780 GCF_016086655.4 Lepeophtheirus salmonis | reverse complement strand
ATTAATACCAACAGGCAGAGATAGTCATAATTTTGAGTCACAAACCTATAAAATATGTACTCTATTGGCAAGTTACAGGTTCATATTTGTAGGCTTGTGACTCATAGTTATTTCACAATGATAGACTTGCAACTAGAACGAAAAATTTAAGACTTAAATTTTTATATGATTTTTTTTTTTTTTAATATGGGGAGAGATAAGTTAAATCCAGTAAAATAAAATGGACGAACATAAAATTCATCAAACTTTCTTTAAGATCCACATTAAGATTAGGTTCAAATAAAATCTTCCTTGGCTTGAGTTAAGGCATATATTTTAATCTTGAATATGATTTTTTTTATTTTTATATGAGAGATAAGTATAATCGGGATTAAGTTAAATTGCATGTATTTACGCACAGAGTTATATGGAATTCAGAATTAGAATAAGTGTAGTTCCTATAATATGAAATATATCCCCATTAATGTTGCATTAGTCATATAATTAATTCAGTGGGATAAACAAGATTCTTATATTTTGTGCCGAAATAGAACCAATTTTTCACCAGAATTACTTACAATTGTTTTTAGATAATATCACAAAAGTAAGTCTTGTAAATCTGAAGGGACGAATGACGTAATTCATATCATTTTCTTTGTATCATATTTTAATTAACAATGCTTGAGGCTATATCCACGTGCTGTTTCTGAATCTGAACTCTGATTTGCCTCTTCTGCAACTGAAACATCTACCATGTAAGTCTGGCATAAGTCTAGGAACTGTCTTTTTATTGCTATTGAC
>NW_027294144.1:0-900 GCF_016086655.4 Lepeophtheirus salmonis | reverse complement strand
GTTAGTCTACTTTTATAAGAAGTAAATTACTGGCATTTAGTTATGATATTCCTTACAAAGAAAAAAAAATTGTCGTCTGAAATGGAGAGAACAAATCCAATCATTTTAAGCTGAGAATTCAATCTTGTTAAATTGTCAATTTAAAGCAGTTTTTATTGTTTAACAAATTAGTAGTAATTTATGAATTTCCTAACTGACGCAACTAGATAATACGTTCAGAGTCTAAGACTCCCCATATCAACATTTATTCATCACATTGACATATTAACATTTTTTTAAATATTTACTGTCTATGAATCATTTTAAAACAAACTATGTGAGAAAAAAAAATTACTTACAAGCAATTAAATATTTAAGTATTCATAAATCATAAATAAACTTTATCAGTACTAATGTTTTATGAGTAATTAAGTATAAGTTTAAAATTATAGGAACTTATGGACACTATAATGCAAGTATCAATGTACAAAGTGCACAAACTATCTACGCCACCCTCTTTGGGGCGCTTTCTTTGGAAAATTCTGGCAATTAAGCACCTGTTTGTTTTTTTGTTAGATAACTTGTTCAACCTACATCCATTGACGGATTTTTTGTCTTAAATATTTGGAAAAGGCACGGTCCCCTCCTTGGAATCCGTGCCGGGAGGGACAACATAACATTTGCTCGAACACTACTACCCACTGAGACGTTCGTTCGTAAAAATAGAAGGGAATTTTAGGCCTATAAAAGTGATTTTAAGGCAACAACAATGAGGGCTGAGTCTCAAATGGCTCCAGGACTTCCTTTCACCAGACTTTTGGCCTCTAAGCTCGCCAGTTCTGAATCCGATGGATTTTATGTGTGGGAGCGGTCGAATGTCAAACCAACCAAACCTGCTGCAAAACCAAAGACGATCTTATC
>NW_027294143.1:0-1683 GCF_016086655.4 Lepeophtheirus salmonis | reverse complement strand
GAATATCACAGCTTCTTCTATCATCATTCTTAAGCATATCATCATTTTTTAAAGTACAGTCAGGTAATATATTACTTCTTACTGTCCCTGTACCATAAATTTCAATCTTCTTTGAGAGCACAGTGTAAAATATCTTTTTGGATTACGTGTTCTGAAATTGAGGCGTCCTTTATATTTCTAAAGAATCCCTTTTTACTTATATTTGTCGAATTATATCAATTTTATAGTCATTTCTAAAACTAGGGATGAGTATCTAAAACCTTCTCTCAGCTACGGTCTAATCTGAAGAGATTAAAGCTTTGTTGCTCAGATTGGTCCCCATCATCAGGCAAAGGTACAGTTATAGTTCTTCTCCATTCTACAACTGGATTTCTTGAAAGATCCAAGAAATATCGGAGTAAATTTTGTGATAATATGAATTACTTAGGGAGGGGGGAGGGGCTATTCCACCACCTATTTGTTATGCACGCTATAGAAGAAGGCAGGAAACCATCGGTGTCCGTCAACCGCCTCAAGTCAGCCTTCAAGAAAAAGACAAATTCCTCAATTGCTGACATGCCTAGGAAGATAAACAAGTCCCCATCAGCAGTGTCTAGGCCTCTAAAAAAGACAGGAGCAAAGTCTCTGCGGCGTATTGAGGGCATATGTTGACAGAACTGCTGAGAAAAGTCTGTGTGGAGCGTACAAAAGGATCTTGAACCACCTCAAGTGAACCTGTGGACTTTGGTGATATTTGGAATATCCAGAATTTGCTAATCATTTTAGAGTGCTGTGCAGTATGTAGTCATGCCTTCTTACCAAAATGTGATGTAATCACTCCCTTTGAAGAAGTCACACATAAAGTTAAAAAAAAAATGAACAACGACTTTGATGAACTCTTCGATTATTTTGAGGACACTTACATCGGTCAATATGGGATAAATGCTTGCCGTGGTAGTCCTAGATTTTCCATCAAACTGTGGAATATATTCAATCAAACGGACGAACGATTACCACAGACAAACAATAATGTGGAAGGATGGCACCGATGGTTTTCCTCACAAGTTGCTTTATGCTTTATGGAGTCCCAGGCATCCACCAGTTTGGCCATCAGGTCATCCAAATTCTTGGGGCACACTGGCTCAATAATGGACCATATGGAGTAATCATGACGTTTAGGTCGGAACTGGAGGGGGTTAGATTATTTCCCCAATTTTAATCGTTTATCATATTGATGTTGTTGAAGAAACAGACCAAAATTGAAGATTTTTATTCAACCGATCTTTAGGTGTCAGGAAATCAGTTTGGGAATCGGTAAGATTATTAAAATTAAACACAAGGGAGGAAAAACCCGTAATTCCTGTCACGCCTTAATGAAAAGTTTAGTTCATGATAAACCTGAAATTATATGCCTTCAAGATGTAAAGGCTCCTAGCTCTGCATATTGTAAATTGAAATTCCTCATAATTATCATTACTTTTTTACGAGCTTTTTTGAGTTGTCACCAGGGTTGTCCTTCAGCTCTGCTACTTTTCGCTGCAGCGATTAAAGATCTTGGTGATACCATAAGAAAGAAGTTTGGAAAGTCAAAACATATTATTGACGATATCACTTTGATATTGGAGGCAAAGTCAAAAGTCCAATTAACAAAGAGGATTGAAGTTTTAATGAACTACTTCAAGAAATACGAAATAGTGTCTATTG
>NW_027294142.1:0-532 GCF_016086655.4 Lepeophtheirus salmonis | reverse complement strand
ACACCACCAGTTTCAATTTCCTCTTTATTGAGTGCATCACTGTTACTAGTTTGAGTGGTGCCATCCACATTATTTAATATGGGAACTTCAGCTGAAGTTTGTTGGTATGGTTTGTCATCTTCGACAGGTATTGAAAATACATCGCTGGTATATTCGGAGGAAGCCAATGTTTTGAGTGATCCATTGCTTGGTACGTTTTTTGAAAGTAGCATGCTGTTTGGGGGTGTCATTTCTTCCCTGTGGTTGTACATCCAACCGATGAGTTGAGAAACTCTATCCCAAAATGCACACTGATGATCTTTAAAATACACTTTTTATGATTTTTTTTTTTGTAATTATAAATTTTTATATAAGTGAAAAAATAAAAATTCTCAAGGGGATTTGATTCGTCCTACCCTGTATCATGTCTCCCCCTGGTGGATCAAGTCTTCTCCTTTGGGTTAGTTTTGAAAACACCAATAAGTGGTTATGAATTATTGCGCTACATCAAAAATACTTTGGAATTATTTGTCGTTGAATTATCTTTAAAATT
>NW_027294141.1:0-2203 GCF_016086655.4 Lepeophtheirus salmonis | reverse complement strand
CAGGAGAAGTTATTGGAACCTTTAACCCCATGGCATCAACCTTACTGTAGAGATCCTTAGTAGTAAGCTCATAGAATGTTTCACTTTGTTTGAGTAAAACATCTTTGATCAGAATCACCTTAAATCAAACCTACTGTCATCTGCGTTCAGAATTGAGGTAATGGGAAGCTTGTTACTTTCCCTTAACGTCTTCAGACGCCGCTTTGGACCTAACTTCAAGCTCCATTAAGCCCAGGCCGGAACTTTTGCACAGATGAAGGCGGTTGGTGAACCATGTCACAGACCAAATCATAACCTAACCACTTCCCTGATATGACAGAACTTCTTCTAACGGGACGTAAGTGGACATCTGGTTACATGGACAATTTAAATTTAATAATGATTGGAACAAGATCACCCCCAATCCCATCATGATAAATGGTAAGTACTTTAATGGAATAAGACTTGCAAATTCCCTTAGAGTTGAGCAAAAGGCTCTAATACTTGAAATTGGCATCAATATCAAGAACCTTATATGGATATTTATCCACATTGTAGTGAAGAAAGAAGGAAATGAGAAGCAGTGAATCGCATTCACACTGACAAACATCTTAAAGTAAGGAGTCAGTGACTTGAGTTAGCTGTAACGAACAAAATTATATGACAAAAGGGTCTAAAGAAGAGTTGTATTAGTTTTGAAAAGGATCTAAAGATGCCTTTTTAGCCTTGCTGCGCCCCGGGAAAAAAGGAAGGAGCAGCTGAAGGCACTTCAGAGAGTATACACAAAATATAAGGGTTTAGGAATCTTTCTAACCTCCAAATACTTTTTATCCTTTAATTGGTTAGATGGATTTGCACTGATTTAGTATAAGTAAACATTATAGTATTATATTTACTCCATCTGACCTAGGAATATTTTTGGTGAAATCCATATACTCGAAGTATATTTCTTTTTCTACGAATCGACTGGGCGCGAATGCACATTGAATTCAAGAGAATAACTTCTCCGTACCATGAGCTACGGCAATTCTATTTGTGATCGCCATGTTTTTATAATCAATGATTTTTACCAATCTTTAATATGTCGGCATTTCGTGCATGGAAGACCTTATTCTTTACAACTTGGGACACACCAGCTATTAAAAATAAGATGTAGCAGGGAGTGATGTAGGTGAGGGAGGTAGAGTCTGTTACATTAAAGTTAAGATTAAGCAGGCCTGAATAATCGAAAAACTCCATGTCTTGTTGAGAGGACACGACGTTGTATGTATGCAAGGTATGTATAAGTAAACTTAAGGTCTTGTTTCAACGCTAGCATACTCGCAGCAGACAAGATACCCCTCCAATTTGCAATGATGGGTAAAACCCCAAATGCTGTTGAACTGGAGTGTCCCCGGATCGTCAATATTGAAGTCTTAGCTACAGTACTTCTGTACTATT
The DNA here is from genome assembly GCF_016086655.4 of Lepeophtheirus salmonis. Classification (NCBI taxonomy): domain Eukaryota; kingdom Metazoa; phylum Arthropoda; class Copepoda; order Siphonostomatoida; family Caligidae; genus Lepeophtheirus; species Lepeophtheirus salmonis. Next base: position 784 of record NW_027294141.1, on the reverse strand, counting down.
CTCTTTCTCTGAGTGCTCGAATATGTCAGCAGCCTCTAGTTGGACTTGGTATACTTTCCCATACAAAATTCCGAACAGGAGTTTTGGGTGTCACAAATTCGCGGCATATAATATAATTATGAAACATGCTGATTGAGGCTTGATCAACATGTCTCGAATAAGTTTTTGACTTCCATATCCGACCTAGATTTTATTATCCCTCCAAAGAAGAAAGGAATCTCTAGATACCGGTAAGTGTCATTTATGTAAATCCTATTTTCCTAGTTCACAAAAAAACACTTAACATTCCTCTGACACGTAACAGAAAGGATCTGGCACTTTTCCAGGCTAAGGGGGCCCTGCTTAGATGACCTGGTCAATGTAAGAGTTAAGAGACTCTTGCAGCTCATTTTCGCTACCGGATGGCAAAATTATGCATTCAGCGTATAATAAAACAGCATCTCCCTCAAGGGAAGTTGTTGCATTACTCAAGGCATAGCTATTATACTCCGTTAATTTCTGGGGAATATTCTGTAGAGTGCACGCCTAATACATAGTAACTATAGTAGAAACTATCAAACACCTTCTTTATTTCCATTGAATTCAATATTCAGGTTGGAGTGCCTAAGACACTCATGTAGAATGAGCGTATTTTACACACTCCATCCAAGTTCCTAAAAGTTTCTTGGGTTAGTGAATATGAAAAAAAAATTAATCTTCTTTTCCAGGATTTTATGATAAATTCTTGTAATATCAGGGAGGATCGTGAGCGGTCGATAGTGGGACCAACATTCAGGGCATTCAT
>NW_027294140.1:0-3453 GCF_016086655.4 Lepeophtheirus salmonis | reverse complement strand
TAGTTCCAATTTATTGTGGACACCCTGTATATATATTTGTAATCAATTATAGTCTGAGGATTCCAATTTCTGGGGTAGGTTGTAAAGCCCAATTATATGGTTAAGAACCTTCAGTTAATTTATGAGGTTTAATATGGCCTTTTAAATAAAGTCGACCAATTTATGATTATAGTATTACAAAATTAAACTCTTACTACTTAAAATACCATTTACGGCTCTACAAAATGATTAATCATAATCATTCTCTAATAGAAATTGATAATAAATATTCGCTGAAGAATACAAATGTAATTTTAAATGGATAGTTTTTTTATTTAATTGAAATTTTTTTTTTCTTGTACATAAAGTGACAGATGGAGAATTTGATGCCCAGGTAAGAGACAAAAACAAATTTACACAATAACAAATGAATAATTACTCTGTGCATGTTAATTCTATTTTAAACACACTTCAAAATGATTTTTGAACGTGGAATCATCTAGCAAATACATTTATTATTTCGAAACGATTTTTTGACATATTTGTATCCTTTATTATTGACTTTCTTAAAAAAATATATTTGAGCACCTATTAAAACCACCACAAACCTCTTGGTTGTATAATCCTTTTTCGAATTACAGCTGTAAATTCTTAGGATTTTCTGGCTTGTACATTTTTTTTTTTTTTAATGCCATTTTCAAGGCTGTGACATTATTGTTTAATTATTGATGCGAGTGCATTTTAGTATTATACTTACTAGAATGGAAATATAACTAAGGATTGAAGGCAGATTAATGTGTTTTTATGTCCATGGCCAGTTTTAGAGTAGGCCTTGAGGAAATATAAATATTTCTTTCTTTCCTTTTTGAAAATTTGATTTAATTAATTTATATTTTAACTTTTTTTAGAAAATAAAATGCAACGACTTGCCTTATTTTTTTTTTTAAAAGTCAAGTTTTCTTATGGCAATTTTTAATAAATTATTCTTATAAAAATACCTTTTTACTGTATACATATATTTAAATTTAACCAAAATTATAGGAAATTGACGAAGGGCCCCAGCCAAACACGGGCTCTGGGGAATGTAACCCTTAACTAAATGCGTTATTAATTATGATTTTGCCGGATATGGAGTGAGATTTGTCTTTCTGTTGTGCTTTTTATAGGTAGAAGTAGACAAATTAATAAAAATCCAAGACCAATTAAACGTATCTTATAAATATTTATGTTTTATTAATTATAATTATTTTTACCAAACTATATAATTTCTTTCGTTAATCAAAAATAGTCCGGACTTTTAAAATTACAACCAGGATGTTCATGGATCTATTGGAACGGGCAGCACTTTAAATAGGAGCCGCTACACCAGGTTAAACTCTTTTTATTATTTGACAACTCTTCTATTAAATAATATTATAATCGTAGAAACTTTTGGTTGATTCAACTTCTATTACAAAGCAAAGTTGATTTTATACTATTCTTACCGTAAGAATAGATCCAGGGAACTTGAACAGTATTTCCAAGTCCGAAATTTTTGGCAGTGGATCAGGTTTCTATTAAAAAATTTAATGTAAATGTTTTATAACTCTGGTTATTTGACACTGTATTCTTTCCTATTTCATTAATAACAAGAAAATCTGGAGAGTTTTGGGATCAAAGTTGATGTATTGGAAACATTTGCTGGAATTAAGTCGAATGTCCTGGAAGAAAATACTTCAAGACTTAAAATAAATTTTGGAAATGTATCTTTTAAAAGTAAAAAGGAAGTCCGTTTCATATTCTACTATCGAACTGCTACATTAATAAATGGTAATCTTCCAAGAACAAGAGTTCACTTGATGCAAAGCTACGTTACGATAACGCCACTTTTGAAAAATGGTTGTATTCCATTCATACAAATTTCTTTATTTATGTAGTTGAGATTAAATGTAGTTATATAGGGATCTAGTTTGTAAGTGTATTTTCAAAACAATTTCCTACATTTTCATCAATTAATAATTGGCCTAACGATGGAAAAAGATGATTTTAACAATATGTCATTTTAAAAAAAAAAAATATAAAGAAAATAATAGCATAAATCTACAAGGGAAGGTAAAAATCATGTGAAAAAGAACCACATTGCTTATGAATGAACACTACACATATATTTTTATCTTATACTTGCAGAAGCTGTGGCCGCGTTGTAGGGCTGATTTGAAATAAATTCCATTACAAAATTTAAGACTGATCTGTTTGCCTATTTTTGATTCAATATGTTTAAGACAAAAAACAGAGTTATAAATATATATAAGATGGTGTGTACATGTTAACAATTGTTGTATAACAATATATCTTTTGAGTAAATACAGGGTACCACGTTTCTTTTCCATACTCGGCAAGGAAGGATAAAAAAAAAGGAGATTTTTACAAAAATTGGTTACCATTGATTATTTATTTAAGACTGTAATTAATACAATAATATTTCAAAAACCTCTAGTCATTATTTAAGCTTAAAAATATGTTAGATTATTTAGGGTATTTGAAATTACACTATGAAACAAAAGTTGAGTCTTGAATGAAAACATTTTTTTTTAAATGTTTATGTTACAGGAAGTATAGGCACAATTTTGAGTATATCATTTGGGAATGAAGTTATAATAAATTTCGTTTACAGGCATGATATCTATGATAGGCAACCTTTAGATAGTAAAATAATACTAATTTATCCTTTATTATGGTAGACTTTTTTATTTCTCCGGAAGTGATGTCAAGTTTAGTCTCTCCATCCGTAGTTGTATTTTGAAACTAAATATGTATATTAATTTTGTAACTGTTCCTGGTCTCTCTAACTATTATATTTTTAAAGTAAAGTTTATCTAATTATCGCCACCTCATTTATGACCCAGTTAGGTAACTCGATACTTACTGGGTGGGAGCCACAGCCGAAGGAAATCCAGACCAGAACCAGAGTGGAGACTGAGCTGTAAACTGTATCTTAAGTTGAGTGTTCTCGCATACAGTCCTCAGACAGTTGACAAATATTCCGGACACTTTCAATATGACTGGTTCCGTATGTTCACAAGGCTAATTTGACGAGGGTAAAAAAATCATATAATTTTTTATCTTTTCCATATTTTCTATTCCCAAACATAGGAAATTTGATTTCAAAACACGGAGAAACAGTTCCTTTTTGAAAGTTCATTCAAATAACAAAAAATACACACTGTTGATGGAAAAGTGGATCAATTGCCTGACATAAAAGAGAGAGAATACCTCGGTTCTCGGGCAGGTGTAGTCTCATAATACTGAGGAAGTCATGGAGTGGGTAACTTATTTGAGGCATCTTTACCAAACAGTTGGGTTCCTCGCAAAGCAAGGATTTGATTTTTGGGGTGATTAAAAAAAGAGAAAAGTTGACGAAATCTAATGGAAACAACCCATAAAAACTTCTTGGAGCTTTTGAACCTGTGTTTGCACGACAATCAGATTCTCAAT
>NW_027294139.1:0-652 GCF_016086655.4 Lepeophtheirus salmonis | reverse complement strand
AAGATTACTGAACATGACGCTATATTCTTTTTCGATCTTCTGAGAGGCGGAATATAGGTTTTATGGAAAAGGAACAAAGCCATTTTTCATCTTCTCTGCTTGCAAATTGGGACTTCTAGACCAGGAATCCTTGACTACTAAATATCTGGAGGGGTGCCAGATCTACTGCACAACCTAATCGATTGGATTAATGGAAATTTAAGGAAAAATTAAGTGGCAGGTTCTTAGTGAACACGTACAATCTATTTTCTTATTCAATACATTTTAGCCCCTTCTTTATATATAAGTCACGTGGCATAATATGTATCTCCGCCAAATTATCAAAATATTGATACTAAAATAAGAACATACTTACACTAATTTTTTCGACTTATGCATGGCATAAAATCTTCAATATTCTTTTCCTCCCATAATCCCATTGCAAAAAATTGGCTAAACAATGAGTTTTAGTAGGCTATTCTATATTATGAATTATTTATATGATCTACTTTTATCTTTATCTTTATGTGAATTCATTATTTACACTGTTTGTATTGTAGAATATAAATAAATTATTTTAACCAAAAGAAAAAAAAAAAAATATCGAACTCTATAAACATTTTATCGCCTTGTTTTTTTTAGAGTTCAGACCCTAAAATTTATTAGAAATATG
>NW_027294138.1:0-698 GCF_016086655.4 Lepeophtheirus salmonis | reverse complement strand
TTTATCTTCGTGGCCTATGATGAAGAAATTGATAGCATAGGAATTGCAATTATTATTTGCAACAGACTGTAGCAGTTATAATGTTTTCCTTTTAATTTTATCAAAGCCGGAATACAACGGTAAACATTCTAATAACAAAACTATATAACTAAGAAGAAATATTTATTATTATCGAAGGCAAAAAAGTATCAAGGCGAAAACGTTGGGAGGATAAACAGTACAAGTTAAAAACTGGAAAAGGCCAAAATGTCACTAGTCAAAAATTTCACAAAGCAAAATCATTACAAGGCAGACATGTTCAAAGAAAAAATGTTCAAGGCGAATCCTCCTGACACTGTGGTTGTTGCTTTTATTACGGAGAATTACGACTTGTAATTAGTAGTTTGTTTGAATCCCTTTATCAACGATAACTTCCGTATCCCAATCATTTATCAATTTAAGAACATTTTCTTTCCCTCACTATATACTTCATCAAAAATGGTAAATGTTTTGCCGCTAATAGGACCGCCATGAATTTGATAATATCTTTTATTTGCTTTGTTTTCCATCACTTATATTTAGTTCAACTGAATTAATTCAAAAGTCATCAAAATAACAATAATGAATATTACAAAGAAGGAAACTAAACTATACCAGTTGATACTTTGAAAAAACTTCCTTTAACACCCAGGGGGACTCCAAGAAATTCAAACCTCAAT
>NW_027294137.1:0-620 GCF_016086655.4 Lepeophtheirus salmonis | reverse complement strand
CCTATAATGTATTGTTTGTTAATAACTTTTCGGTTTGAAAAGTTTAAATAATATAGGATATGACTTTCAACGCTACTCATTGAAAATCTCGTTGACTTATAACTAGTAAGAAACCTACCATTGCGGGGATGTGTAATTTCTTTTCTCTGCCTACTATCTATAAATATGAGTTAAACTATATAAATCAAAGGTTGTATCGTTCATTAATATTAGACTTAAAAAATCAAGCCTTCCAGTTCTTAATATCGATCACAAATGTTAAAGCGCCAGTTACAATGCATTATTTACTATAGTAAATTAAATACCTACTAACTCAATTAGTTTTTGCAAACCTTTAAGTGTATTTCATGTTAGCTAATTGAAGTATTTGTTATTCTTTTAAACATTGGATCCTGAATTGTCGAGATTGATTGATGACTAAACATAATGAATGAGTAATTTAAATCTATCTATTGTCAGTCCCGAAGACCAGACTGTATTCAAGAAGGGGGCATCACAAATTCTAATAAGGGTCAGAGTTGTGAATTGAATTTTTTTTGTGGGTTGACTAGCTTAAGATAACAATTAGTTTATAGGTATATGCTTAAAAAAAATTGAATAACTTTTTTCCCCCTTTTGTT
>NW_027294136.1:0-1093 GCF_016086655.4 Lepeophtheirus salmonis | reverse complement strand
GTTCATTTTGGGATTAATATAAAAAAAATAATTCTAGATGAGGATAAATTAGGTTTTTAATGGTTTCGAAGACTAATTTTAGCATACCGGTAGGTCATATTTTTTACAGCTCTTACTCATGTTCCTAGTATTAGGTTCACTTTGGAACTGTTAATTTCCAGTAAAAATAATCAACTGTTTCATACGTTGATGTTGATCATCACTCTGGTCGAGCAAAACCTAGTTGCTGTGTACTTTGTTTCAAATGAATAATAAAATAATGATCTATATGTTCAAATTTAATTTTATTAAATTTTCCTTGCATTAATGATAATATAAATCTTGTAAGCTTTCCACTCTATAGCAGTAATATATTTTTTCCCCAAACAATCACTCAAAGGGTCATTCATTTATTATGTACGGAAAAAAGTATCAGAGAAACAGTCCTCAGTTTTCAATTTAGTGTACTCCGAAATATCCCATATCCCCTCCCTCCCTAAAGAGCATTTCTATCGGTACCCCCTTCAAATGGAGATCATAAGATCCCCAAAATACCTACCCCAAATAATCACTCAAATTTTTGTGTGAAAAACATTCATAAAATATATTACATAAAAGAAATAGAATGCAACATGATTCATTACTCTCTAATAAATGCAATGGTTTTATCGTGTTTATAAACATAACTATGTATACCTTTGTAGATATAAATGGGAAATTATCATAATGATAAGTCTTCTTCTTTTCATCGTTTTTAGGAAAACCATGAAGAGGGACAAATATAAAGGGGGATTTTTTAAATACCTAAAAATAGTGTTGTGTCAATCCTTATTGATTTGGTACAGTCCAGTCTTAGGACCAGTCCTTCAGTCCTTTGGACCGGTTCTTACGACTGTCGATCCCTCGAATTCTCAGTACTAGAACTGATTAAAAAAAGAAGAAATGAAGTTGAATGACGTCATTAAGAACCGCACTTAATAAGTTTTGGAACATATATGCAGGATTGAACTGTACCAGACCGAGACGGAACTGGACGGGACTGCAGTCTTTTGTCTTAAATAATGAACGACACAACACTACTTAGTACCTTATGTTTTTTTTTTAAACGTCACGT
>NW_027294135.1:0-566 GCF_016086655.4 Lepeophtheirus salmonis | reverse complement strand
AATTTTGACGTTTTGTTCCAAAAATTACTCTTCTAATTTAGAGAACTAAGTTATGTTGGGAGTAATCTTGTAATTAATATTAAGTTTACTTTGTGTCAAAAATTGATCATCAGGGATTCATAGTAAGTTTTTTTAATAGGTGCGAGCCGATGAATTAATCAGTTCTCTCTCTTTAAATCTCCAAACGCCAAGAGTATCTTATAAGAGCGAAAAACTTTTTAATGGCAAGAGAGTAATATCTGAGAGATGTATTTCAAAGATAAAAACATCACGGGGATGCATTTACCAAGCGCAAGAGAGTTATCCAAAATGAAAGATTGGAAAAAACGACTAAGTTATTTTCCCCTGAGAACAGGAAGCTCCAGCAGGCTCTGAGGAGATTTTTAGTTCTCTGAAGATACATTTATGTAACAATAATAAGAGATAATATAAGACTGGAATATAGATTCTACCCAAAGAAATTATTTAGAGGTGGATAAATGATGATGGTAGAGGTTGCATGTTGACCTTGAGGCAATGGAGAACTGTTTTTTATAATAAATTTTTTTAACTTTGTTGCTTTTCAT